>NW_027175854.1:7427500-7477500 GCF_023055335.1 Clinocottus analis
CACATATGATTTGCATATTTATTTATTTTTACATCAAATGGAAACTAGTAATTAGTAGCAAAAATGAGTGCTGTTTGAAGCTCCAAATTTAGTCATCCACACAAATCTCTACCACAACAGTCATCAATATTTTCAATAATTAACAAAAGGTAATGCAAATTTAATACACAAATCTTCTGTCTTATCAATGTAAAGTAGATTCTTGCCTTCCCTTTCGTACTTAAATCAATATTTAACACACAAAATTACCATTTGTATATCAATTACCCACCGAAAGTTGAAATCTTGAAGACTCACATGGACGAGTACTGCGCCTGTGCGAGTGTGGATATGTTTTAAATATTTTTTTTTTGTAAAGATGCACTTACTTGGAAGGCAGTGTGCATCCAACTGGATTAATGAGACTTTGATTGTACAGCACAAGTTGTGCGAGCAGATGTTTGGATATTCTTTTTACTGTTGGCCCACATTTACTTCAGTTCATCATGACTTTTCTTTCTTGTTTTATTCTTCATTCAAAGTGGAGGCTTGCGAGAAAAACAAAGTTTAAAAGTTTGGAGGTAACCCGGCGGTGAGTGATTGATATACAAGTGGTCATTTGGTAAATAAAGTATTCTTTGAAGTTCATACTTCGTAGAAAAAAACCGCCGAATTAATTCAAAGCTCTGCTTTTAGCGCCCCAACAGCCGGCGATCTTGTGAAAGAGAGAGCTAAAGCATGCTGGGCTGCTTTGGCTGCAGTCTTTCCCTTCAGTGTTATTGACGTGAGAGAGAAAGTCCATGAAAGACTATATTGAGCGGATTTCGACTTGAATGCAAAGATCGTTGAATGAGTGTCCAGTGGAGGATGTAAACCTGAGAAGGAGCAGAGAGGAGAGGAGCAGTGACATGTTCTGTACGGTATCTTCAAGGTGTACCTCTTAGCCATGTCGCCCTCCTTGGTGGTTGCTGATCTTCGTAAGACCGTCTCAGGGGATTCATTTATAATGGATTTTCCCCATATGTTTGTCTATTTGCAACATCTGCCTTTTTTTTACTAGACTATAATCTATCAAGGGCAACACACAGTGGCGGCATTATGTTAATACGTCCAATTAAAAATACAGTAAAAGCTACAGAATACAATGTGCTTTCAAAGCGGTACCCTGCGGTGAGTACAGTATATGAACCTAATGTATCTAGTGTAGCTATGTATTGACTTTTTTCCTTCCACACACATCAGATAGAGTTGTTTGTCTGAAGCCGTCAGGGCACTGGTGGGAGTTTGGTTTGCTGTGTGCGCCTTGAAGAACGAGGTGGCTCTCCAAAAGACAGTACAGTTTGGTGAAGGGATCCAGTTGGCGTCCTTAATGGCCCTCTGTGTACGATTGTATATTCTCAAGGATTGGTCTGATGAAGCTCCGTGTGTTTGAAGTGCCATGGCATCTCTCTGCTGAGCCGCCATCACGTTTGAAAGATGAAATGAAAGATAGAAAAACAGGGACGGCATGTCTACCATTATAGACTCTTGGGCAACAAAATGCAATATAGAGCCCAATAGCACCCCTCAAATGCACACTACAACAACCCCGATTAAGTCAAGACTAACAGCCTTTGTTACACTGAATTAGAAAAGGAGAAAGAAAAGTGTGTGTTTATTTGTGAACTGATATGTTTGTGTATACTTGTACTCATTGTCATCATTGTGGGAACCCACCTGCCTTCTGGGGCAAAAAGCTTTTCCATAGTGTTTATCCTCAATGAATGTGGCGTTCTACAATTTTAGGCAGACATTTGTTTCCAACCTTGCTCAAGGTTTTATTTTCCAGCCGAGAAAACCTCATGTCTTTGGTGTGTAATTATATTTCTTGAATATTCCAAAACAAAGGTCCACTGAGTGAACATGCTGGTAAATGTGCCAACATCACTTTTTTTTTAGCTTAGACAAGCTGTGAGCACGTTTCAACAGTGTTGTCTCCAATGATATTTTGACGAATAGACATGACTTGTGGAGAAGACACGAGTATCACATCCTGTTCGAGGTGAAGTCCCACGCGCCCTGTTGCTCTCAAGCGACCGTGGGGTCTCAGAAGTTGGTTGTAGGAAATGTCTGACAGCGTGGCTAGTTAAGAGTGATTGATGCCCGCAGCCCTCTCAGCTGTTAAGGAGAGAGGAAAACAAGTGATGCAAAGCCGATTGGAAGCTGCCTGCTGGCATCTGACTTCAGGAATGGTGATTAAAAACACATTATGACAAAGACAACATCTGGTGGTGCATTCAAAGCCCCAGCCGAACAGTAGTGTAGTGCTACATTACCCTGGCAGAACATGCACTGTGGATGAAAGGTGTGCCGCAAAACTCCAAACTCCATTTGAAACAATGAAGAAAAAAAAAAAAAGAAGACATTTTTAATTAAAAACACATTTGCACTGCTCAATGGGGCTTTAAACAAACTGAAAACAATCACCATGTAGGCCACTTAGTTTTATTACCATGGCATTTTGGGAAAGGAACTGAGAGTTCAATGTAATATTTGGACTTTGTGTAGTTAACAATATCAATCTGTGAATTAACCGTGGGACTACTCAACATTTTGGAGCGGTAAATTCTTTTTGCAATTTGACAAAGGGGATTTTTCTTCCCATTGACGTTCATAGAATAAAGAGTATACTCTGTATATTGCTGTAGTTTATCAGTTACATGAAAAAAAGATAATTATAAGCAAAATAAACTGTGACTAATCGGGACAATTTTTTTTGATGGTGCGCCACAAAAGACAACATCTGTTCTGGCGCTGATACCCGAGGGCTGTTAGCTCAGTGCGCCGTCCTGGCAAAGCATGCATGGATGGTTGTCAGGATGAGTTCTTACTCTGGATCAGATGACTTTTTGTGAAGGTCAACCGTCATGAAATATAAAAAGACAATAAAGTCGATAACAATTAGATCATCAGATCCTCGCAGATAGTTTCTACTCTGATCTTCATCACTTCTTAACCTGAAACTAAATCCTATTTCTATTGTATTTATGCTTTTGCTTCTGTGTTATGTTTTCTGTGAGTGTTCATGAGAGATCAACCATCTAAAGCTGGTGGATTTGTTGTTTTATACAAGACATTTGTCCAAAACACTGCTGGTTTTAATGGGTTTTCCAACCTTTGAGATACAACTAAGTGCTGCGAAAAAGAGAAATACCAAGGCCAGTGTTGCACAGGACTGTCATACTGTTGTAATGCAGCAAATATCCGTTATGCACTGGCAGCTTGACATTAAAGTTCCACTGCAGTAGAATTAAAAGCTTTTATACGCATACACAGTTTGATAGATTTCCCTTGTTGTGCTGTCAAGAACAAGGAGTTTGCACACTGCATCTTTGGTTCTGTGCAAACGTCTTAACTGTAACTGTGAATGTAAAAAAAAATGTGTGCAGCGAAGAAGAAAAAGACTACATTCATTCTTCGTCTTGATGTTATAACTTCACATCCAAGGTGGTAATGAGGCCCATATCAAACTAAAAACATCAAAGGTTGTCTGATGCTTCGATCTATAACTGCTGACGAAAACCAAAGGAGAGAATCACAAAGATACAGAGAGTGTATTGAAAGATATTGAGAACTAATATAAAGCAACGCATTCTCCCTCCCAATGTGGCCTGGTCAGGGCTCGTCAGCGTCGGATCAATGACCCGCGTAGGCGCTATGTGGTGTCCGGACACGACGCACTGCGCTTGAGGTCGATGGGTCAAACAAACGCGAGGACTCTTCGACCAGGCGACCGCTGTTCTCGTCTTGTGCACAGTAAACACTGTCATTTTGTCACTCGGGTCACCACTGACCCTCAAGGACTACTTTGAGAGACATATTTCGAGCTTCGGGGCTCAGGCCATTCGGGTGGAAAAGTGTGGTATGAAGAGCAACAGTCATGTGTTTGTTGGAAAGACTGTGACTAATTGAAATGCCAACGCAATGATGTGTTTCTCTTGTTGAGCGACAATGTATCCACGTTTTTTTTTTAAAATACACTGACAGTTTTGTCAGGGCGACTCAAGCAAGAGGAGGTATTAAGGAGTGACATTTCTTCCCTTCAAAGCTTGAAATGTTGTGACTCGCCGGGGGGCGACTGTCACTCCCTGCTGGGTTGAATTAAATTAGGTTTATTTGAAACATTATTGTCCTTTCTCCCGATCGCGGTGCGAAGCCAGCGAGATAGAATCTTGGAAGACGGGGGGCTCTCGTATCAATTTGACCACAGAGACTGCCAGCACTTGAGCCGTTGTTGTGAATCTTTGAAAAAGTTTTGGTCATCGAATGTGATTGTCGGACTGCAATGCAAGATTCAGAAACAGTCCAAATAAATATACAAACATGATGGGAGAAATGTAAACCCTCTATATACTCCTTGTGTCTCCAAAGTTAATTCCTAGTTCAGATTGTAGTCCATTTAAATCAGATGTGAAAATTATAACGGATGTCAAAAATATCTCCTCTCGATTGCGTGAAATAGGTCTATTGTGTCTGTTGGTCTGTGTGCGTCATGCTTCTAATTTAGCGCCTTGACTCACTTCCTACTATGTCCATTAATATATTTTTTCTGCCTGAAAGAAGGAAAAAAAAAGGAAATGATTTTGTTCCATAAAAATGACACTGCCTAGATCATGTCCACCGATGGTAGCTTAAGATTTTCAAGGAGGGATCAAACGCAGATGTGGTTTGTCAGAAGAAAGAATAGCAGCAAATGGAGGACAATGATACATGTTCTATACAACCCATCCTAAGCATTTTTCAGTGATTTGCTCAAGGACACTGTGACATGAGGACGGAAGGAGCCGCGGATGGAACCGGCAACTTGTTGATGAAAGGACAACTCCACTCACGGAGCCACAACCCCTTAGGCAAACATTTTTGATATTCAATGAATCAGTTCTGGCAAAATGTCAGATCTTGCACAATAGTGGTAACAGCAGCAATGTGTTAAGATAAGTGCATTATTCTGTCATTGGTTTAATACAGGAACAAAAGTAGTTCATGCACACGCACACACACACACACGCACACACACACACACATGCGCACACGCACGGACACACACACACACACACACACACACACACACACACACACACACACACACACACACACACACACACCTCTGAGACCTGGCCTGGGTCTCCATTGTGAATTCTGCAGTTTGTCTGTGTGAGCTTTAGTTGAGTTAGTAGCTAATTAGTTTGGCACGCCAACCTTCTTCCGAGGCCCTGTGTTTGTGTGTGTGTGTGTGTGTGTGTGTGTGTGTGTGTGTGTGTGTGTGTGTGTTGGGGGGTGCAGTGGAGGATTTAATCCTCTTTACTTGTTGTTCTACACCACTGCCCCCCCATCCCACCCAACCCCCGATTCTTTCTGTCTTTCTCTGTCCCTTTCTCCACTTCTTCGCGCTTTGTCTTCAGCATGTATGTGTTTTGTCCCCACGCTGCTCGGTCCTCCCTTTTTTTGTCCCCTTATAACTTCCCTGTTTACTCCTCTTTCACTTCCTTTCCGAGTCCTGCACTTCTCCTCTCCCTCTCATGCATATTCCTTTTTTTATTTCGTTCTCCCTCTGACCCCTTATTTTCCCGCTCCATCCATCCATCTCCCATTCCTGTATTTAATGAAAGTCCCTGGCATTGGACTAATCCAGAGGTGGAGTGTTCTCAGTGTCTCTCTCGCTTCATTTCTCTGTATCTCACCGCTCAGCCTCCATCTTTACATTTTCCCCTCACCCTCGACTAATGGAAGTCCCCCCGCTATCTTTGTAATCCAGTGTCTCTCTCCCTCCACCTTTCTGTTGCTCTTTCTTTTCCTCTTCCCCTCTGTAGACTAATGAAAGTCTGTGGTGTTGGTCTAATCCCCTGACTGTGTGCTCGCAGCCTCTTTGTTGGTCAAATCTGACTAATGCCCTCCGTCTCAGTCCGTAGCACAGGAGCCTCTTACCTCAGCCCTCGCGGACACACACAATCTCTTTCACACATCGCTGGCGCCTTGGGGAATAATATGGTTCTGCTGAAAACTATGTGTCTGTCTCTGGTTTTTATGATGCTGTGCGCACACACACACACACACACACACACACACACACACACACACACACACACACACACACACACACACAAACACACACACACAGACAGACACACTGTGTGTTTCTATATTAATGCTCAGGCATATTAATATTGACACTCGAAGCAACACAGTGAAGTGCTGTTTATTGTTATTTTGTTTCGCATTTTCCGATCATCACAGTTGCATGATGTGCAAGCATGACTAGCAAATAAAACAAGGTGAGCTTCTTTTTAGGGTGAAGCAACAATAACAGAATCCATGGGAAGAAAGTAATTATTCAACTAATCAAGGAATATCCTGATTTCTAAACTTTACCATTTGAGTGTTTTCTTTCTTCTAGTTTTCTTTTTAAAAAAATGAGACAGCAGCAACATGGGATAGTTATTTTCATCGTCTTTGCTCCTTACTGCATCGCCACATGACTACAAAGAAACTTTGACAAGAACTGCAGAATACTGCTTTTTGGGTAGGGCGAGCAAACCTTTTGCAAGAGGAAAAAAAAAACAGAGTCTGTGTGATGAATACAATTACCAAGATAGCATCGTGCAATGCTCATGTGTGAGTGTGTGTGAGAAAGGCAGCGTTGTTCGGTTATTTGACAAAAGGAAACTGGATGTCACTTCTGTTTTGTCCACATCAAATCTGCAAAGAGAGGAAGAGAGCGTGATATGGCATCTGGAAGCGGGTGGGGGATGTAACCTAACCCCTTATTATCATATGCTTTTCAGTCAGCTGTCAACGTGTGTCACACTGGAGAGCCCAGTATGCAGTGGAGATCAACACTTCACTGATAAACCAGAGAATTGAACCAGAGACTGACATTTGGTTTCCTGGTCAATGTTTCATGCCCACTCTTTAGAGGCCGTATTTTCATATTCTTCTTCCGGAGGGTCAGTGTGTGGTCACTGTAAATGTTTAGTTAAATTAGACCTTCATCTTCGCGACAAGGCTCAAACAGTAAATCTCTGTGCCCGTGAACTGCTTGGAAGCATTGACTTGACCTCAACTCACCTGCATTGCAGGGACACCGCGCCGAGGCCGACGCGGCCGACCCTGACACCCACCGCCGAGGCCGACGCGGATCATTTCCAATCCCATCGTCATCACTCATAGCCGTAACTTCATTCAGGCAATAAGCAGATTGACCCTCACATGACTGCTCCATTAAGGGGCAGACAGTGACCTCATGGAACCCCTTCAGTCAACCTTTTCCCGACGTTAATGGTTTATATTGACGTACTGATACTCCCGACAGACGTGTGCGTGTTTTTCGTCGATGTTCCTTGTTAATGTGGAGGGGCTGGCCACAGATATGTGTGCATGGTAAATACATTGTGTTTCATATTGATTCATCTTCCTGTGCAGCGAAGCGCCGTTGACTGTTGACCACGATGTGGCTTGTGCGTTTCTGTCGGGAGCATGTATATGGGATAGTACACAGGAGTTTGCGTCTACTTTGAATGCGTGCAGGAGTGAGCGTGTGCATGTGTGTGCTAAAGGGTTTGGTCTTACACAACCCTGACAGTGTTTGTAATATTTTGCGCTCGTTGCATCGGCTGTTTACGGAGAATGTGCAATAAATCATGACAAAACATAACCAAACACAAGTGTGTGTTTATCAACAAGGGAAAGCTGTTTCGGGGCCTTGGCACATTTTGGGCCGCCAATGTGACCGAGGTTAAATTGTTTCAGTCGTGCTGGAACTACGTCGGAAATTGAGCTCCAAAGCACATTTGAGGTGGTATTGTATAAAATATATGAATGCAGTTCTGTTTTGGGAAACCATGTAATTGGATTTGCAGAAGGGCAGACGGACCGACGGTACGGGAGCCGTGGTAGGTTTCCACTTCTCTAAAACACTGGATACAAAAACCTGCTGGTACGAACAAATCAAGACTGGTCACTAATTAATGCCAGCATAATATATTTCCGCAGTACGAGCCTGAATTCATCAGCACTACAGTAGTCATGTTACACTCATTTATTTTTTGTAGTACTTTAAAATACGTTGCAGTTTTATGGACTGGTATCAAGATTCTGCAAGTGACACTCAACACAGCGTTTAGATGTTTCACATTAAAACCTTCATAGGAAAACCTCAGGAACACGGAGGTGTTTTGCTCTTTGAATTACTTGAATGAGTTCATGTCAAACATCTGTGCAGTGTTTACTTAGCTGACGGCGATTGGCAAAGTCGATTGAGAAGATCAGTTGTTCTTTTTGCTCTCTTGAATTTGATCAAGATAACAAGTAAACATCTAATATGTATTGATCAACTGTAAAATGCTACAGCAGCTAAACAATTAAATTGTTGCAGATGTGACACTAGAATATGATGAAAATACACTTTAGAAATGGAACATGATAAATAAAGGCCTATCTCTGATATATCTGCTTCCCCCAGAACTAATCTCTTTCGGGACCTGCATTGTATTTTAAAAATGCAAAGATGACATCAGGATCTAATAAGTACAATGAGCTCACAAAGAATGTGAGGTTAATTACAGTAACACATTTACACAGATTAAGGATTTGTAATTACAAGCAGAAGCTGAGATACGGTGTCCTCAAACAGAAACAACCTCCACATGCTATGTGAGCAATTCTTGAACCTTAATTGTTTGGAAATTCACAAGTGACAAAAATGTACAGGTTTTTTTTTTGCTTGTTTTTTTGTGACATTGGTGCTGACACATATCAAGTTGATATCAGAGAAATCACAGTGCAGACTCCTTCTGTAGATCTTGTAATATGCCCCCAGGCGCTAACACGCACGCACAAGACAAATGCTTGACAGTTGAGTTTTTTTTTTTTTAAGTTCTTGAAAATAAGACATTATTTGGAAAAAGCAACACCTACTCAGTTCTGAAAGCACAGACAAAAAATACATTATAAACGGCACATTTTAAAGAACAGCCGCAATTGAAGTGTCTTGTCAACATCAATAATGTTTACAGCCTTGCCCTAAATCCACGAGCTATGCTAAATTATCCACTTTAGTTAATGGTATCCTTTCCAAGAATGAATGTAAAACATCCAGGGATTAAACCCCTCGCTGAACGGGGCCTGGAGTTTTGATGCGCTATTCATTTTGAAACATCAAAATTCAACATCAGCTCTTATGTTTCAAACTCTTCTATCCTTCGACTCGTCCCTGTGCTCCCGTTGAATGTAGAAGGCCGTATTTCAAACCAAATCTGCTCATGTGGGAAGTTAAACATGTACGAGTCAGCCAAAGGTGAAATCCTGCTCTGCCAGGGGAGATTTCCAGCTTACAGGGTTTCAGGCAAGACTCCTCTGATTCATGAAGAGGGTGGAGAGGGAGCGAGCAAATGTCTTTCTGTGTGTGTGTGTGTGTGTGTGTGTGTGTGTGTGTGTGTGTGTATGTGTGTGTGTGTGTGTGTGTGTGCGTACGCGTGTAATCACTAGAAAAATAAGCTGTCTCATCCTTTTCCCCAACACTCAGGTTCAATTCAACACTAAAGATTCAATTTAACATCATGTGTGCCTGAAACATCTTGGGGAACTGATTCATAATAATACAAAATGTCTATAATAATAATAACACAAACTTGAAAATTTAAGCTCCATACAGTTATCCTCATGGTGGTACGAAGTCAGAAAGTGAAAGAGAGAAAAGGGAAAGAACTCCTGAGGGGGATGTCGAGAGACAAGCGGAGTCAGCTGGGACACCAAGGTGGAACCGGCGAACCGAGAACAGCGAGGGACGCAAGCCCACAGACGTGGAGAGCGTAAACACCATGGACAGTATGAGAGGGAGAGGGTGAAAGGTGTCTCCACCTCTCCCTGGCACCCCACTCCGGCTTTCTGTCTAATCCGACAGAAGCTGCCATGAAATCGGCTCCCCTGCTCCGCACCTCCTGCCTTGGGTGTAAAACCGCGGCAAAATCAAGCAGAGAGAATAACGGGAGAGCAGGGGGCGCTAATCCACCCCGACGGCCCGCATGCTCGGGGATTTGAGACTATCACTTACTGTGAAAGAGAAGGACGAGGAGAAGGAAGTGGAAAAGTAAGATTCGGTGGCCAAAGGAATGGCTATATTCTCCCTTTGCATTACATCTCTCGCCTCCTTTCTGTCAGTCAGGCCTGTTCTTTTGAGTTCACACTATTATAATATGGCCATTTCCACTCTCTTATGTCGGCGTTTCAATCTATGCCCGCTCATCCTCTCCTCAACCAACCCCCAGCCCTCCTCTGTCCGTCTCCGTCTTGCTCAGCCTCTTTGTATACACTCCGTCTCCCCATCTCTTCCTCACCATCTTTTCTCTGAGAGCTTTATCTCAAACCTCACAGTGAGCCAATTTAGCTCCCCCGAGCAAAGCTGTGAACTTTGTTACGGCTGCCAATTCACAAAAAAAAAAAAAAAGACATCCCAAAGAGTTATGCAGATATGGCAGTTAGCGAACTGGCCATAGGGGGAGGTTTCGTAAGAGATTAGGGCCTTATTGCTCACATATTTATATTATTAGTGCTCTAATTAAATAATTTCATAATTTTCTTTCCAGTAGCGTCTGTTTTTATTAGACAGTCTGCAAGAGGAGAGTCTAGATAACATGCAAGAATGGTCTTCAGCTCCAATTCAGGCAACCGAGCAATTAAAGCAATTTTGACCCAGACCACTGGACCGTAAAACCCACTAAACACAGCAATAACATCTGGTAATGCAAACAAAGTTCAGGATGCCCTGTTAGATATGCAGGCTTTTCTAATGCTCAAAGGGAATCTGCAACAACTGTCACAGTAGTTTGTTAACTGAAATGTAAAACAAAAAAAATAGTCTGGAGCCTTGTAGACCAGCTGCTGTAACCAAATAGAAGAAAAAAGATATCTGTATCTACCAATATCGATCCTCAATGATCGGTAATTAGTATCTGCAGCAATAAACGTGATCAGGGAGCTCTAAAAGTTATTTTCCCTTACCTTTTTTTTCTTTTGTGCTGATCCGATATGTGATCTGACCCGTGATGTGATCCGAACCGTAAGTTTTATGATCCGTTGCACCACGAGCCATCAGCGCGGTTATGTGTGTGTAACCTTGCTAGGACACGCTCCAGTTCCTGCTATTAGAAATATGTCAACAAAACTACTGTTGATAAGGCATACGGTGGATCAGGCTTTTGGGAGGGTCCATCTGGACTCAGTGCTGGATTATTGGGATTGAGCCTATAATTGCTCAGAACAGAAGTCCCAGTGTCGCTAACTTGCCACTGATTGGGTATAAGGTCTTGATGCTGGCATTGGTGGAGAGTAGTAGAGAGTAGTTGTTGGCATGGGAATGAGGAGCTTGGAGGCAGTCTGTTACAGACACAGCTGATTGGATTAATAAGCAGCATGCTGATGAGTGATTGGCTGCTACACGGGCAGACAATAGCCGAAGTAGCCGATGCCTCGTGAATCCTAAAGTGAGGGTGTAATGAAGGAGTAGAGGAGAAAAGTAAGAGAAAACTAATCCCTGTGAGTTTTCCAAAGTAGAAAAAAAAGAAGTGCGAAATGAGACAATCACTAACGCGTCTTCATGCTCAGGGAAAACCACATCAACCGGCTCATTCTGTCTAAAAGTTGGAGCCTGAGATCGAAACGGTTAGGGCAGGGAGTTCTACTCACCCAGAAGAGATTGAACCTGTCACTTTGACTCAGAGTAATTTTGTCTATCGAAAAGGAGCGACCACACCTGACTGAGTAACGGGGAAGAAGTGGCGCTGGTGGCGTTAACACTGAGGAACAGTATTTTAGAGCACAAATCAACGCAACAACCTTGCTTTAAAAGTTACATGCAGTGTAACAGCTCCAACACACACTTTACCCTTGGCATGCATAGTATGCCATCGAGTTTGTGGAGTCTGTTTTAGCTCCAGTTTAGTTTCTGTGCAGTTTTGTACGAGCTATTCTACTCCACAGGGCGTATAGAAGCAAATTGACCTTGCAGAAGTGAATGTGTGCGTTGGATCCAGCATATTTGGTTAATAGCTGAACCGTGTGGTGCACTGTAGATCTCGTCACATAGCTAATTATTATCTGCCATCTGCTAAATACATTTGCTTTGCCATCAGCCATATTGCCGTGTTTTGACAGTGTCTCTTTTTCTGTATTGTCGGGCAAAGAACCTCACATCTCCACGTTTGGCATTTTTTAATTTTCTTCAGTAAATCAAAGCTATTTGTCACCTTCTGCTTCTATGGGTTTTACACATATTTAACCAATGAAAAGTAATAAAAAGAGCTTGTGACTAAATAGTGTAACTCCATCAAATCCTCAAACTGGTGTCACTCACAACAGAGCTGAAGGTAAACTTGTTCCCCGGTGATTTCGTCTGACTTTGGCACTGTAACTTGTAACAGTTTCATAGTGCACCGAAAATAATTTTAGTCTGCCCCGAGGGAAGGATTCAACTCGGCGGTTCAGAGACAGCCGCTCGGTGTGGGAGATTCCTCTCGTGGGACCTCAACCTGCCGCTGGCTGGCATTTCCTCTATGAGCCACCGCTGGCCTTTTACAGCACTCCTCGGCCGCACCTCGCCTCTCCCCGGGGGCCATGGACTCTGTGCATCTCTGATGTTACCATGTTGATTGCTGAAGAGAACAGCGTAGCCAGCTAGCTCAAGAAAATGTGATGCACTTACTGCTTCGGAGATGGGGAGAGACGCTTTGGATTTTGCTTCAGTATCCTGAGTATAGTAGTGTTTACAGTGATGTCATGCTTTGTTTCTCATCCGTTCGGGTATAAGATGCCGGCATAGTGCTTTCCTTTCCACTTAAATAGGCAAACACAACACGGGCATGCTGAGATGGCTCCATTCAGCGGGCAGAACACATGTTTGAAGTGACATCCTGCAACAATATCGGTGAGCTATAACATCCATTATGCCACCTTTATGGAACAGCTCAGCAGTTATATCCATCACAAGGAGAGGCTGTTCGGGGGTTGGAGGTTGGGGGTTGATGCGGCGGCAGGAATTCTGAAAAGGAGATGGAAGGGATACTAAACAACGATGAAAAGAAGGGATTACGTGGCGATACAGCGCCAGAATCTGACACGCAATTTGTTCATGAGATGCCACAATAGACGTAAAGAGGGGGTGGGAGTCAAACGAGGTAATTACGAGGAATGGTCAAACTGGAAAAACAGAGAAAACTGGAGGGAATAGGACCAGAGAGCTCACCAGTCAGCCAAGATGCTGGTGATCGGGCCCTTGACAGAAAACATCAGAGTTTCTTTGATTGCCTGCGATTACAGATAAGTGCCGTATTTTCACAAAGACCCATTTGTTTTGATAAAGACCTATCCCCTTTCCCAAGGGAGGTGAAAAGACAGACAGAAAGAATGGAGGGGATGAGGGAGGGCTCTCTACGGTATTAGATGTGAATGCTAATTTATTCCCTTATGTGTCTCTCTTGTTCTCTCTCTCAATTTCTTTTTTTTCACATTTTGTCTCAGTTTTTTCTCCCACACATTTTGCTATAACTCTAAACCCAGCTATGTATTATTATTTTCTCTCTTTCTTTTACACTTTCCTTCCCCACTGACCTCTTTTTTTTCTCTGTCATCCTCTTTTCGCTTTCCTCTTCCGTCCGTCTGTGCGCCTGTAACTCCAAACTGAATCAGTCCCGTGGCGTGAATAGAGGCAGCTGCCTCGTAGACAGCCCCACCAATAATAAATAAACGGATGACATGCTCATGCTGTGACTCCCGGCTGCCTTTACTGTCACTGTTTTCTTTGTTGATCGTGTTCTTTTCCTGTGACTATCCAGCTCCGCAGAGTTAACTACGAAAATGTTTTTCGACTGTATGGCGTCCAGACACAATCCAGTCCTAGCTCGACTAAAGCTGCACATGCAAAAATCTACTTTATCAGCTGAAAGTGGGGCTGCAGAAAAGTTTCCAATTCTCACTTTTTATTCAAACCATTTGCCCCCAAAAATAATCACGCATAGACGGACCTCTATCTCGTTAAGCTCACTGGAAACTGGAGGAACATTTCGTCAAAATGTTCGCATAATGAGACTTTCGGCAATCCTAAAGCATTGGCGGAGAGTTTTATAACCGCCCGCTTCGAGGAATGGCACATTTCTCACATACCGAAGTTTAGTACTTTCCTCAAACCTTGTGTGACCTTGCCAAGGAGCAGCTATGCTATGAAATGAAATCATGAGTACATTTTTCAGGGCACAGGACAAATCAAATTTGAGGCAAGTCGTAAAAAAAAACATTAGGATAGATTTTGGCAGTTTTTAATTCAAAGGTCAAAAGATTATAATGTTTTCATACTGTAAAACTCCCTCTTGCATTATTTTCTGGAATGATCCAGCCATATTGAGATACATTTCCTGATGTCATTAAGTGCCTTATTTAAGATATTAGCAGTCAAAATCACTCTTATTGATTTATTTAACCAGTTAAGTGAATGCAAATCAGTGAAAGGGCCATTATTTGTTTGACGTTATGAATAATAGAGGTCAAACGTTCGATTTATGTAAATGTTTCTTAGTGAATGACAAATAAATAGAATGCTTTTCTGCTTGATGCGGCAGAATAATGCCCCGTCATCCATCTGAGCCAATATATAAAAGCAACAAGATGGCCAATTATCCTTGATGAGAACCTGCATTAGTCTCTGGTCACTGAGCCACTTGTTTCCACTGGAATGACTTTCTTTGTCCGCTTGGGACATCCCATTTAAAGAAAAAACACCTCCAGCCAGCCCACTGGCTGAGCGTTACACAGACTTCTCTGAGTGGACACAGCAGAGCTGCCAACTTTTCAAAAAACCATGCCGTGAGATTTTGTCGACGGGAGTGGGGGGGGTGAGACGACGAGAAATACGTGCCGCAGCGAACAGCAGTGTGTCGGGAGGGCGTGACTTAAGACCATTGAGTGACAGTCACGTTCAATGCATGAGACTTGAGAGCCCCGATACCTCAGTCTCTCTGCTCCTTACTGCCGCCGGTCCCCCAGTACACAGGTAAACAGGATGTCTAAGCAGCGAATAGGTTTACAGATGCGCTCCTTAACGCCATGAGTAGTATTGCCGTGAGATATTGGTTGTGTGGCGTGTGAGCGTGTGAAAACATGAAAAAGTGTGTGTCACATGGCGAAAGCGTGAGAGTTGGTGGCTCTGACACAGAGTGATGGCCGACAGTCACAGACTAACCGTCCACTGGTCAGAGGACAAACTCAAGGAATATGAAGTTTTCTCCTCTAATTATGTGGTATTCATCACGCGGTCCTCGATATAAATCTATCATGTAGAAGTGCTGTGCTAACTGTTTCCTTCCAGTTCCTCGGTGACCTTCTGGCAGCTGAAAACAGAACAAAATCTGAATTCTAAATCATTCCCTTTGGGGAATTATCAGCAACAGCTACACTGTAGCAAAGCAGTGTGTGTGTGTGTGTGTGTGTGTGTGTGTGTGTGTGTGTGTGACAAATATAGAATGAACCCCAACTAAATGTGTGGCGCCTACTTTTGCAACAACATGTGTCAAAACAGAATTCCACTAATCCCTAACGGGCTCCTAAAAGAAGACTTTTAGCTCATTAACTACAGATGATCTGCTTTACTGCCAAACAACATAGCAAAGCACAACACACATTTCACAGTGATCCCCTGCTTTTTAGAAGCCACTGGTTTCCATAAAATTAACCTGAAAAGAGTTTAAACCTGTTTCCAAGGGGGTACTCCATTCTCACTTCACCGCGGAGCCTTGGGGGTGATCAATACCTTCGGCTTATCACAGCATGACCAAATGTACCAAAGGCTTCAGGTGATTTAACCGGGCTGTTGGATCAGTAGAATATCCTGTGAAGTTTAGTAAACAAGCCTGAATCTTAACTTTCGCAGTTGCTTTTTATGAACCAAAAGCACTTTTCCCAAAATGCAATGTGTACCAAGGCATTTTTACTGTGTAAAGATGAAAACAAACACATGGGATGAAGGAGGGGGAGACAAGATGGTAGAAGTGGAGCGTATAGAGCACTTTGCACTTTTGTCTAACGCGCGTCATATCTTTTAAAAAATAGAGATGTTTCCATTGACGATAGAGCAGAGAGAGCCCCTTTCACCTTGAAATATGCTGCGTTTCTGTCTAATCTTCTTCCCTCCTTAAAAAATTACCTTTCTGAAGGGCGCTGGGGTTCAGGGAATCAATAGATCACTCAGGCTGCAAATGTATTATCTTACAAAGGGAAGGGGGAGGGAATGGAGGAGCGTTGAAGACAGGGAGGGGATGAATGGGGAAGGGATGTATAGAAGCAGAGGAGGTGAGGGGAGGGCGACGGAGGGGAGGGCGACGGAGGGGAAGGCGACGGAGGGAAGGGCGCCGGAGAGTGGTGGGAAACATGCAGGGAGAGCGGAGAGAGCGGAGAAAGTTGAGAAAGCGAAGGTATGAGGGGCAAATGGGGTGAGGGAGCTGGTGGAGGTTTGATGGATCATGCTAGGGAATGATGGAATTGTAGAAAAATGAGGCGAAGGGAGGGAAGGCGGAGGGACTCGAGAGAAAAGCAGGAGAAAAAACATTGCCAGGTAGCCATTTAGGGTTGGTTTCAAAAAGAGAAAAAATCAAATGAGAAGGTGTATAGTGTGTTAAACAAGTAATAGTTGTGAATGATTGTAATAATATGATTAAAAGAGAGAAGAGTACATACCAGAAACACTTATAATATCAATATTGATGTATATGTGTATGTATAAGTATATCACAATCCGGTGGTCCATCCACCCCCCAATAGCGGTTTTGTGATACGATTAAAAGCAAACAGGATCATAAATAATTCCCTAAAGAAGAAAAAGAAGAAAGTTTTGGAAAATGGGAATGTCCTTTTTAGGATACCAGAGTGAAATGGCAGCACAAACTGGTCAAAGCAATTTTCAAGAGGAATACAATTACATTAAACATTGCAATTGAATTGTAGATGGCAATAATCAGTGTCATGTTACAATTCAGCATTTGCATTTCATAATTGATCATCGACCCCACGTTTAACTACAACCGATGCCGTAAAATATGAATATGTTCCATCCTGAGGTTTTAACAATGCCTTTCAGGGAGACGGCTTTACAGTGCCCGTATATGGAAGTAAAACTGCCACATTCAAGCCAGTAGACCGTACAGGGATTTGTCACAGTTCAGTTATGATAGCAACAGGATGTCGGCAGCCAAATGTGGACGTACGAACAGAAAGTAGTTCACTGAGAGGTGACGGGGTTGAGTGCCGAACACACGAGCAGGCAGAAACGACAGGAATGCAAAAGTAATGCAGCAATTATGATTTAGTGTGATCAGTGTGAGCGATTAAACAGCTGTTTAGGAAGGTGGCTAGTGTTTACCTCAATCATAACTCATTGCCACATTTGTACCCCGTTTTTGGGAGTGTTGGCTGCAACACACTAAAAAAGGTGTGGTCTGATAAACTGCTGAATATCATTGCCTCAAGTACGAGACAGTTCTACTTTATGGCCTATTTGATGTCACTTCTCTGTCTTCATCTGCTTTATTTCTAAGGCAGTGCCATATGAATCTGTTTAATGATGTTGAGTGAAGGATCTTCCAATTCATAATACAATTGAGATGAATCAACCACTTAAGTATGGAAATACATGCCTCAAGAAGTTTGATCACTTAAACACAATGTCATTTGCTTTTAGAGCTGCACAATGTGTGTGTGTGTGTGTGTGTGTGTGTGTGTGTGTGTGTGTGTGTGTGTGTGTCAGGTCTTTGACGTTGTAATGATGTCAAGATCTTACTCATTTTTGTATTGTGTGCACATGCACTCTGATGAGATGAAAAACAGACTTACCTGAAGAGGACATGGGCAGAGACTTTCTATCTCTGACACATACACACACACACACACACACACACACACGAACACACACATAGGCGACACACAAAGACGCACCCACTCAGCACAGGCAGACAGATCAATACAGTCTCATTTCACACCTTGTGCGACCAAAGTTTTCCATTGCAGAGGCTGCAAAACATAGACAGGCAACATATGTATTCCGAGTCAGACACAGAGAGATCAGTAGAAAGGTGTGAGGTTGGGTGACAGAAACATTGTATTTGGAGAGAGCTGAATCCCAATAAAGGTGGACCATTTTGAAAACCTTGGTTGCCGGGTGGTGGGGAGAGTTTTGGCTCCGGGCTGTATGGCGGTGTGTGTGATTTAGAGTGTGAATGATTAGACAAGTGTTTTGAGTTGAGCTGCCGCTGTTACCCTGTTTCTTACACTTGCGTTGAACTGGCTCTCCATTGCCTCCCCCTACGATTTTCTGCTCTCTTCTTCTTGTCTATTTCGTCTCCTCTTTCTACATTTTTGACAACAAGCCGAGAGTTTTATCCATCCGCACCTTACAATAAATGCAACAGAAGATTAGGCTTCAAGTCTTACTGTAGATTACCACCAACACAAGCTAAACCCAAAGATATGGTACAATAAAAGTCAGAGCTCTTACAGCAATCCTTTGACCCCAATAATCATCTTATAGGGAAGTGGAGGGAAGTTTAATGGAATAAGTTTAAATCCAGTGAGGCAACAGCAAGTATGTGGAATTGCCTTTTACATTAATCCTGGTGACATGTGGGTTCCCGTACAACGGGAGAACACGCATGCTTAAGATCTGTCCTTGCATATCCCCTATGTTCCACTTCTCTCTCTTTTTTTTGTGCACACACCTCCCTCACTTGCCACTTCACATTGGCTCCACTCCACAGGCAGCAGAGTTTAGTAATCGATATGTGTGTGTCTGAGTGTGCGCGAGAGTAATGGAGTGGAATCTGACAGCGATTGTCAGTCATCTCACACGGCTGCGAAATAGAATCTAAAATGGGTCTCCGGAAGAAAAGAAAAAAGCCGCGCATTATGCCTCGGCTTGTTCGGTATACGTATGTCTATGAGTGCTGGAAGGCGTTTGATTAACATCCATCTCTGCATCGCCTCTTTTCTGAGCCACCAGCAGACAATAAAAACCATTACGGACACTTTGCTGTACACCAGTGGATGTTTGTCATCCCATTGTGCTGCATGGCAGCACCGTGAGATTACGTTTGTTTCCTCGTTATTCATCCTTTTATGTTTACGTTCTTTCCCACGAAAAATGGCCCTGCAACTCAACTTTCATGACTTGGAATCCCGTTGGTGTTTGTTTCGTGCCATTTACAGGTTTGTTGTCTTGTTTGGTTTACTGGTGTGAGCCGGATGTTAACCACAGTGCTGGTGCCATTTAGAGCTTAAGCTTATTTGCTCTCGCCTCGAACTGTGTTCCAGCCGCTTAGTCATTTTACTGTGAGTGGAATTTGTCCTTATAGATTTGTACATTTTATCTTTTTTTTTTAATTAATTACAAACATTGTAGAGTCTAGCCCGTTCCCAGCGTGTAATTAACTGCTGTCACAACCAACACAGACCTTAATACAGAGAGGTAAATAATGATTAAATTTGTGCAGCAGTGTTTTGGATGGATTATTTGCTGACTGAAACATTCCTAAGTATAAGCTGCTTGAAAGGAAGGAGAGTGGAATGAAATTACTGCAATTAATTTCATATTTAAGTGAAAACTGTATTACGTCTCCTTTGACATGCAGACCCTCTGGCTTCGATCAGCCGATCAGAGAGCCAGAATCCTGTTGTGGACCCCTCAGATGTCTCTGAATGTGAACACCAACAGTAAAATTACTCAACCTGGTCACCAGGGAATAGCACCAAACGGAGGAATTAGACTAGGGCCAACATGTTGTATTGTTTGCTGTGATGGATCACTGGGCTCGGGTAATTTCTCATCTTTTACAGGAGAAATGACACCAACTGGCTCATTTCAAGGAGGGAAAACAAACCCATTGAACCAATATTTATAGTGGATGGGCATTTAAAGCTAACGGCTTGCAGGCAACCGCAGGGAGGATTCAATAAAAAGACAGCAGTAGGCTGATACAACAACCCAGTGGCCAGAAGAAATGTCCTATGTTCCTGTAAACCACGGGATGAGTTGAATGTCCATAAAAATTTCATATCAGCCTTGGATAACGCTCGCAGGAACGCACAATGCCCCGTGGTTTGAACTTCTTAGTAAAGGTTAGAAAAGATATCCCGTTCCGTGTTTAAATAATAATGTAACGGAACCAAGTCACGTAAGAACCGTAACAACTAGTGTTACTGCCGTAAATACACAACCAGCCTCCCTTAATCAATTGGGCTCTTCTACTTTGTGAAGTTTCACAAAAGAGAGTCGCTCCTGGGTGAAGGTCCTGTGTTTGTGTGACCCGTCTGCCACCACTCCCTTACTGGCTACTCTATTATACAGCGTAACTTTGAATAATGGCCACCTGGCTGTCACGCTAAATGACTTGCGCTAACAGATAAGTAAAAAAAAAAAAAATGTTATTCAATGGTTTTCACAAACGTAGATTGCACATATTTGCTCTTGGCGACTAAAATGGGTTCAAACTTATCAAAATGCCTTTACTCAATCCACTGTTTACACACAAAACTACACTTATTGGCTGGAAATATAAAATAGCGAATACAAAAAAATTGTCAACTGTATTTTGTGTAAAAATATTCAATGTATACCACTTTTTCCAAACATTTCTTAATTTCATTTGTTTTTGTGCCTAATCTGTGTTAATCATTGGTTTGTAATGCTGCCATAAGCTCACAGTTGTTGACAGTTATACCGCAAACCTCACACCTTTCACCGATTCGTTGGATTACAGTTTTAAAATTAGTTTATATTCACATATTCAGACTACGATAAAAAAAACAAACATGTTAGAACTTGTGTGACTAAATTCTACTTGAATATTTTCCATAATGAATCTTGACTGCAACGTTTCACATCAAATATTGATTTGTATCCGACTCGGCTTGGTTATTCCAAAAGCAGACAAGGTGTGGAACATATTTGTTTAAAACCAAACCAAGACAGACAATGGCAGAATCCTAAAATGGGTGGATTCCTTGAGTTACACTCATGATTATTTTTTAATAGTCAACAATGTATAATTGTTATTTATAGCTCAGCTCAAAAGTCATTAAATGTTTCCCACTGGTGGGTGACAATTATCAGTTGGTTTAATATGAGATATGAAAACAGATCAATCCCCCAGGATCCCCAACAAGATATACATTTTTTTCATTTCTTGTTTTGACATTTCCAAGCAAATACTACCCACACACCGTCGTTCCAGCTCTGTGGTCTGAAAATATGTACCACCGCTGTGATCAGCGCTCAGGGTTCAAGTGCATTTCACTGTCTTACTTGTGAAGTTTATGCTTTCAGTCGGAGCGGGTTAGAGACTTCTTTCTGTTCGGCTGGTTAGATATTCGGCTGAGCAACGCGGGAGACCAGAGTTTCCAGATCCCGTGTGAGAAATATGATTTTGAATGTTGAATATCTAAGTGATGTTGCATAACAGTCTTATATGAGTCCACGATAATCGGTAGACAAACACGGTTACATAAACTGCACACAGATGTGTGTATCCATGCGCGCAGAAGCGATTGTGAATATGCTTTGTCCGCTGTGTTTGTGTGTGTGTGTGTGTGTGTGTGTGTGTGTGTGTGTGTGTGTGTGTGTGTGGACCCCTCTTGCTCTTCTTGCTCCTGTTGTCTTAACAATTCCCATTTCTCTTTCTCCATCATGTTTTTTCAGCGCTTTTCCTCATTTTCTTTTTGTCCAACTTCATCTCCGTCTTCATTTTGTTTCACCTTAATGGTACCACCTATTTTTGCTTCTTTTTTCTTTCTTTTTGCCCCCTACACCGCTTATTCTGCTGTTATGTTTTGGCATTAACTTAGTTCTGACAAGCGAGACCGCTACCTTTTTCAAACACCACTGATAGGATATTTCCCTGCAGCAGGTCATTTAGATGCAGCCGGGATGGACGCAGCGTGCGCCTGTAGGCCAAAACCTTTATAACGGATTGAAGTGCTAATAAACAATGAAAGGGCAGGAGCACAAGTGACAGGTGTGTGTGTGTGTGTGTGTGTGTGTGTGTGTGTGTGTGTGTGTGTGGACAAATGGGAATACAATGTTTATAGCTTTGTCAAAACCTTGATGCGCAGAGTGTTTGCTTAAAGCAGCACACATGTGGTACACACACACACACACACACACACACACAGCTTCAGTCACATCTCTACCTCATGATTGTGACGAGGATTTTCTTTGCGATTGACTCTTTTGCTTTGAGTTTGTATCTATAATTTGCTTTTTTTCATCAAGTTCTAATCTCCGCTCTTTGCATGAGCGATGAAATGGCCTCTTATTTGGGAATTACACAGCCACTTACCGAGCACTCACAACAAATAAATACATTTGTTACCGTCCATAATCATGGGCTGTGCGGGTAGAGCCAATTTCAACAATATAATACGTATTCAGATGATTACTCAGAAACCACCTCAGGCGGAGTGGAATTAAAATATATGTTTTAAACCTTTATTTATTCAGGTTAGATTGACTGAGCCTGCATATTTCTTTCAGCAAGGTTCTGATTCACATTCCTGCTGCAGTGAATATTAATAACTGTGAGCTGACTTGTGAATTAAACTGTTGACCAAAGAGGCAGTGCCGCTAGTTTGATGACTTGCTCAAGGGCATCTTAGACGTAGCCTGGTGTGGGTGCGGGGGCCTGTTTTCCTCCCACATCTTGTGCTTAAATTGACACATTTCCTTTTTTACGAGCTTTGTTTTCTATCTCGAATAAATATGTATTTTACTCGAACTAACTCAGTTTGTCTGAAGACAATATAGACATGGCATTATACACTGAACATGATTTAGATTCAGAGGTTGTCACCGGCCCTGCTTACTCATTGACGAATCATCGTCATGGCACTTCCTCCGGGAAGTTCAGGGCTCTCATGCTGTGTGAAAAGAGGAAATGCTGTCATCAGCGTTTACCGGAGGACACGAGAGAGGGAGGGAGGAAGAGAGAGAGAGAGAGAGAGAGAGAGAGAGAGAGAAGAGAGAGAGAGAGAGAGAGAGAGAGAGAGAGAGAGAGAGAGAGAGAGAGAGAGAGAGAGAGAGAGAGAGAGAGAGTTGAAGGAGGGATTGGACTGGAAAAAAAGATGGTGAGTGACAGAGGTGCCACCATATGAGAAAGGTGAATAGAAAACGGTGTCGAAAAGGTGGAGAGGATGACAGGTGAGGAGAGCAGCAGGTGGAAAAGAGAGCCCGTGGATCCAGAGAGAAAGAGACAGACTGCTCGAGTTAAATTGTTGAATTATCGCATCAGTAGGAAAGACAGAAATTAAGAGAATGGAGGACAGAATGTGGGCCCACAGGGCTTGTGGTGAACAGAGAGAGTCGAGTGAGATAATGAAGGACTCGCTTGCTCTCTATTACACACACACACACACACACACACACACACACCCACTTGTATAGATGCGGGGTGAGCTTAGATAATGACATCAGTGTTAAGTCAGCGGTGACTAAGTGTAGTCCTTCAGAATAGTGCTGTTCAGCAGTAGATGACTCTTCCCAGGCCAACTACAGTGAGCGCACAAGTGTGATGTTAGACGACGTCCTGAGTGCTCAGCAGGTTTTGGTGCACGCAGTCCGCTCGTCATGTCTCGGGCTGCAAATCTAGCTTATAACTTCAGTGATTGAAGTCATGCTTTTTTTTCTTTTTTTTTCTCCTTACTTTTTCTAAGCAGACGTGGCAGACTGGACATTCACCATAATGGGATGACCTTAGGCAGGGCACTTTAAGACACTTTACATAATATACTTAAACACATTATTTCTCTTTAAAAATGACCACGAGGAACTTTTACAGGTCTGACAGTCTACCCCGCTGCAGTCCTGGTTCTGGCTCTCCAGTGCTTCCCCTCCCAACATCGATACTGGGGGTGGAGGGCAGTGTGGGGCTGGTATTCTTACATAAAATAAGAAGTGTTCTCTCTCGTGTCAACTCAGGGAAGACACAAATGAAGCATTTGAGGTATATTTCATTTGATGTTATGAATTTTTCTGCTTGCACTTCTTCATCACTTCTTGATGAGTTCTTGGTGATTTAAATGTACATATATTTGTTTCAACCATAGGAAATAAGCACAATACAAATGTACAATATGAATTGCTCCCCTTTTGGTATGTTTGTATCAAGGTAGCAAAGCAAGAATGTGCGATTGAACACACACATACACACACACACACACACACACACACACACACACACACGCACACACACACACACACACACACACACACACACACACACACACAAGACTATTCCAGTTATGTACCGTATTTGCTCAGAAAGAAGCAACAGGCACTTAGGTGTACTTTAGTGAATGCTCCAATATATTTAGTGTGTTTATGTGGTTGCTGAGGTTCTGGGCCACCCACCCTACCGTGTATGTGGACTTAGTGCACGTATTCCTGCAGTCTGAGGATGCATGAGGAGCGTTAGGCTTAAATATCATCGTGTTCAAGGTTTAGGACATACTTGGGTGCATGTTATCCACGTCTTTTATTGCTTATCCCGTAATGTGTGTGTGTGTGTGTGTGTGTGTGTGTGTGTGTGTACAGTACACGTGTTCATGTGTTTGAAAGGCCACCCAACTGATGGACTGACCGAAATTAAGGCTACAGGCTCTACAAATAGCCCCCAGTGGTAAAGACCTGTGGACAGCGTTTGTGTCTATTTAGTTTTTTGTATGCATGAAAGTGTGCATGTGTAAGTGTGTGTTTGAATGTGTGTATGTGTGTGTGTGTGGAAGTCCGGTCTATGCCGCTACTGTATCCTCTATATTTACTAAAGAGGCTTGGCAAACAGGTTGAGTAAACATACTGTTTTTAGTTTCCGACACTTATTGGGAAACACTCCATTCACACGCAAACACACACGCACACAAGCGTGTCTTTCTCACACAGACACAGACACACTCACACATCAACGCAATAAGACGGAAGGGGAAATTGGCATTTGTCTTTCTTGTTCCTTGCACTTTGTGCGCATCTCTCACTCCATATTTTCTTTTGTGCCTGTTTCTCCACTTTTTATCTGCACTTTTATTTCTCTCTGTCTTCTTCCGTCTCAATACTTAGCTCTTTCTGTGCGACTCCAGGCCTCGATCACAGATGCAAGCTTTCGTCTCAGACATCAGTTACCTCTGGTTTGGGAGGGGAATAAAAGCAAACACAGTTATTGCATTGTAAAAAGAGGCCTCTGTGGTAATATATTGGAAACAAACAATGGGACGGGTACTTCTGTCACTCTAAAACTTTTGAATAAGTCCTTATTTATCTATTTTCTTAACGTAGAAATGACACTGTCAAGCTTGCATTATCTTTTTTTGTAGTTTGTGCTTTTTATAACCTCTTCCTCTGTCCAAGACCCAAGATGTAATAATCTTAAATGTCTATTTGAGATTATAATAATAATAATAATAATAATAATAATAATAATAATAATAATAATAATAATAATAACAATAATAATAATAATAATAATAATAATAATAATAATAATAATAATAATAATCCGGCTGGATACTCAGCATTTATTTATTTATCAAAGGAACGTGTGAGTATTTGAAGTCATGTCAATAAGATGCCGGTCTAATTATTTCCCATAGAACATCAGATGGTTTTGAAGAACACCCTTCATCACTCTGGCCCCAGGAGCTCATTATTCTGCTCACAGAAGGCTTCGTAGATGTGAGATATCAATGTTGTACCACTGAGTCAATTTCTGACTCTGCGTTGGGGAGTAAATTGTGATTCTGTGGCAACGCAGCGGTGCGCCTGAGAGCAGAAACGGAAATAATGGAGATGTAGGCTAGCTTTACAGTGTAGTGTCAGTGAATTCATGACATAATGGAGTCATTGTTCTCTGTAGTGTGGACATTTAATTTGCAATAAACTTTATTACCCGAGATCCTAACTTGTCAGCCGTGACACATCAGGTCTGTTTGCAAGTGTTATGGGGCTAATACGCATTTGTGGATACAAAGCGGATATGAAGCCTTTTGTGATTCCGGAGGGAGCCGTGTGAAGTCGGATGCAGCTAGCTCACACTACACGACCTTCAAAGTCGTCCGATCTTTGTTCTGTTCACACTGCACAACTTGTTATGAGGGCGTTCTGCACGACCTTTCATCCAACGATCCTACCATCCACAGAATAGCCCGTTTTGTCTTTACTATTTGTAGCCCGTTCCCAATAGGTGCAACGACATCTGTCCATGTTGCAAATGAAATGATCATCGGTTGCAGCCATAACCACATTTACTTGTTGTTCCATTTCTGTTGCATTATGGGATCAAATCAACTTTTACAATTTGACTTGTGTTAACCAACAGAAACTGCAAGTAGTATTTAATCGGGGAAAGGTAGTGTGTGTGTGTGTGTGTGTGTGTGTGTGTGTGTGTGTGTGTGTGTGTGTGTGTGTGTGTGTGTGTGTATGTGCGCGCGCGCGCACGCACACATGTGTGCGTGCGTGCGTGCGTTTTAACCACAGTGGACAAGGCCTCAGCTCTGGTTCTGATTAACTCCCTGTAAAAACACCTCTGTTCAGAACATCACAGTCCGTACATCACACACACACACGCACGCACGCACGCACGCACGCACGCACACGCACACACACACACACACACACACACACACACACACACACACACACACACACACATGCTGCGCAGCTCCTGGAGGCTCCCTGTTCACAAAGGGGAGTCTTCACCCATCATTCAAAGCCTCATAGGCCTTAAGAATGCTGACACACACACTGACGCACGCAGACGTGCACACACATGCACACACACGTAGACACACCAAGTGCTCTGTTTTCTTAGCTTTGATACACTTATAGAGTTCAGAGGTGAGAGGGCTGGAGGTAACACTGTGTTTTTCCAGAGCGTTCTAACCACCTATATCTACTTCTACACGCACAAGGAGGTCCAGATGGCTGGGTGGAGACCAAACACACACACACACACACACACACACACACAGCAAACAGTCCTGCTTGAATGCACAAAAACCAATACAATAAGGACTCAGACTGTACACCAGGGATCTGCTACCTGACTTTAGTCTGATGAAGCCCAATGAGCTATCGTCCATTCCTTTGTAGGCTGTTTATTCGCACACGACCTCGCCACTGACGCAAGTTATTGACTCAGTCGGCCATGTTTAATTATATTAGGCTTTAATACTAATTCAAGTCTGTGGACAGATACTACCGACACATTTGCCCACAATGAGCTCAAGACGCTGGCCCCTGAGTTATGATGTTTGTGAACTGGCTACTTCTTTAAAACTTTCACATACTGCAGCTCTGAGAGGTGGGACGTTCACCAGCAGCACGGCAGCAGAAGCAGCCGCCATGCTGCCCGCAAGATGCATAGTAGCCGCCGTGTTCTCGTCTTCTAAATCTCCAGCCAGCTAAGAGCAGTCACATGCGATCAACGGCTGAATTTATCACTCACAGCCAAGTGCCGTCATCCCCTGTGCATGAGCTGTGTGTGTGTGTGTGTGTGTGTTTGTTTATGGGCACGACCCCTGCTACCTCTCGAGTCACGATCAACGTTGTCTTTAGCGAGCAATTATAGCCAGAGCGACTGAGAAAAAGGTCACAGCTGTCCGACTATCAACAAATGCCTACTGTGCACATCAGCGTGCGTGTGTGTGTGTGTGTGTGTGTGTGTGTGTGTGTGTGTGTGTGTGTGTGTGTTGTACCCAAAATGCCAGCAGGCACATTATCAGACTTGAACCCCCACGCCCCCTTCACCACCACCACCTTAATAGCGTGTGGGTAATCTGCAGCGGTCTTGCATGATTGATGAGAGAGTTATTGTTGCCAAGCAAAGAAAAATACGTTAGGGGATGAGGAAGTTGTATTATTGACATTGAAGGTTTCGATTATGTGTGGTGATGTGTTTGCGTGTGTGCGTGAACGTGCATGTTTGGTCAAAAAGGAGCATCTGCAGGGCAGTCGTTGATGGTGCCATGACATGTAGTTCACAGTCACCGTGGATGCTTGGCCAAATGCTATTTTTTTACTAGAAAAAGACATTTCTCTTTACATCATTTGAAAAACAACAAAGAAACTTGTCTGCACACGTTTCACTTTCTGTGAGCCTCCTCTTAACCTTTAGTGATAGATCAAAATGCATACAGGCATTCATTTCGGCACCCATTATTATTTTTCTTTGTGATGAACCTGATTAGAAATATAGGACTATATACTTTACTACTACTATATTATATTTAAGTTAACAAAAATATGTGCGATAATACATCTTTTAATATGTGTATACAATTTCCTCATTTGGTGGATACACTGGATTGTAACAAAAAAACTACTAACAAAATTGCTTTACAATACTTTGAAACAAAGTGTGTGTCATTGCCCCGAGATAGGACAAACATGTCAAAAGTAAGTCAGTTTGTCTCTTTGTTGAGTGTTCAGTGCACAGAACACAAAGCTTATTTCTGCAGCCAGAACCTTACCTTGGAGATTCAAGGTTTTTACTCTTCCTAATGATAGCATTATAATATTCTCCCTCAAAGTACGTTATTCAACCTTTATCCTCGTCCTAGGCAAGTTTCCTCTGAGTATCTATGATTTAAGACATTGTTCTAAATCGGCTAAAAAAAACTCTTAGATCCAAACGGCCTACTCCTTTAGGAGGCTTTATGTTTCAGCTCCAAGAGAAGTGCAGTACAGTTGTTTTTCTCTCTGCCATGCCGCTTTGTTGAACACTTGTTCCTGTTTCTATGCAAAAGCCATTGCTGCAGATGGGGTGTTGTGCCGCTGTGAGTCAGTACATAAAGCAAGCAGGCAGAAATAGGTGTCATTTTACATACTTTTAACGTGCTGCATGGTGCCAGACACACTGGTTTCAGTGTCATAAAAACAGGCGACCTCCAATTACCTCCCAGCAGGATAATGTTCCACTGTCTCAGCATCATATACACTTTAACTGCCCGTGACATCCATAAATCTACATTTGGTTCATACCCTAAAGGAGTTACTGAATAAGATGGTTTCTTATGACCTTTAAAGACAAATCTTTTGTTTGTGTTTCAGTTTGTCAGCACAGGTGTCATTTCTCTCCCATGATGCATAACTCACTTTGAAAGAAAACTAATTTTCCTGCTGATGAACATAATGAACAACAATTTAAGTCCTCTACTGTTAGCGTCTCCTGTGTATTTGATAGCTGTGCTCGATGTGCCTGAAGGCTGTAAACTCTACTCTTGCTGTAAATCAGAGAGCTCATTTATTGCCCGGGAGGATGCTTTACTTCATTTTCTCTGCAGAGACGCTTAGTGATGGACTCTTCCATATGTGGCAGTTGGTTGTCAGGTTCTTTTGGGAGAAAGACAAAAACTTAATGATTGAACATGTGACTGTTTGCAGACACAAAGCTGTTATTTCAAGGGACAAACCTCCAAGTTTCAGATTACAGGATGTTCTCTAGTGCCATTTGGCCCACCAATTTTCATTTGGACACTTCCCATTGTGAGAGAAAGGAGACCAAAGAAAGAAAGAAAGAAAGAGAGTACATATGTGCATTTCTTTAAGAGATGGAATGGTGCCTTCTATTTTCTCCCATGCACGCGCACACACAGACACACATATCAGCCCGCCTAGTGTATTTCCCTCCTGGCTTTCCAATTTAAATGCAAATGTTCCCAAATCGGACTCCACAAAGACGCAGAGGCAAAATCATTTGACGCGGCGATGAATTATATATTTTAATTAAGCAGCCAAAAGAATCACGCCTATTCAGCCCTTTCCTCTCCAATAAGAAATGAATAAATAAATATGGAAGAAGAAGAGGAAAATGAAGAAGATGAAGAAGGGAATACATGGGAGAATTGGGAGGGGTGGACGGCTGGATAAAGGCAGAAGGGTTTGTATTGAGTTTGTGTGATTGCAGCGCTAACCGCCTGTGGGCTGTCATTATATGAGCGATCTGAAGCTGTCAGATTTCAAAACTGTATTGTTTGCTGATAGACGGGCTAAATACCCCCACAACGTCATGCATGCACACACACACACACACACACACACACACACACACACACACACACACACACACACACACACACACACACACACACCACACACAAACCATTTGGATTTTGAAACCAGCACTTGAAGAGCAGAGATGGGGATTGTAATGCTCTGACAAGGGATGCAATTTTAATTTCACCCCCTGTCACTCTCCTCAATATCTTCTCAGATGAAATACATATGAGCTGCCAATCACATCACACACACACACACACACACACACACACACACACACACACACACACACACACACACACACACACACAAAATCTAACTCTCAATCATATGCATTCAGGCAAACTTTCAGTCACTATTTCCCTCTTTCAAAAGTCGCAGGTGTAAACGGCCACTTTTTTTTAATACAACAAAAAGTCCAAACCAGACTCCCCAGTTCGCTAAAACCACTGATAACTGGGAAAAGAAAGTTGCTAAAATGATGCCGTATAGCTGGTATTATATGTTTTTCCAACTTGACGATGGTTTGCTTTTAAGATAAATTGTTGCTCTGCTGAACACATATCCACATAATCCAGTGTATTTGAAAGAATAGCATCAGTAAATTACAATAAACCCCAGTTTGAGTTGAATTATCTACAGATCAAAGCAATCTTAATTCACGATAATCCTGGTTTTAAACTTATACTTGCGTTGAAGCGTTACATGCATTGCAGAGCTGACTGCCACTGTCTTGTGAATGCTGTTGTTACTATCGTTGTGGAACATTTATGCTGGCATGTGTATTGCCATACTGTAATATTTCACCGGTAAATAGCCTGCACCCTTATTTATATACTGATGGTTTTATAGTAAATAGTTAGTTGTTATGGAATTTTACAAGCAACCACGGCCTTAGTAGAGAGGCCAGATCCGGACGCACTACAACACAGACTCTTTGGCAGAAAATATTTGTCTTCTTCCTCTCACATTTAGTTCTCATGAGAAAAACCTTCCTCTTTGTGTCTTTTTGACGTATAATTTTTTTTTAACAAAACACAGAATTAATTTAAAACTCCAGTATTCTTCACATGATGAATAACTTATAAATGTGAAAGTTAACACAATTAGTTTTGCAATGTAAGACAATGTAAAAAGCTGTGTGGGTGTAAAAGCTTCTCATTTTAGATTTGTCCTTCATGAAAACATCTCCGCGTATGTGCAATGTCTTTGACTGTTTTATTGCTTTGTGAGAGATGTTAGCGGGACCGTAAAAGCCTTCTCATGTTCTTCTCTGTCGCTCGGCAGTACTTGACGTCGTGTCTCATCTTTCCGAGACGCTTAAACTCAGCACAGCAAGTTCATGTTCAAGCTTGACAAGGAGAAACACTGAGAGCAGGGGATAGAGTTTGCGAAATGGAAATGAGGAGATATTACCCTGAAGAGAGTGAGGAAGACTCTCAGGGATATGGCAGAAGAAGAGAAGTGGAAGAGAGAATGAAGAGTAGAAGTGAGTAAGAGAGAGAGAGAGAGAAGAAAGGGAAGGGTGAAACTAAACACAGACCAAGAGATAGTGGGAGATGGCAGTGTTTGTAACAGCTGGAGTTGTGCATCAAAAGAACAAGGAAAATCACTTTCCTTTCTTCGCCTCTATTTAGAGCGCTCACTCTGTCCTAACACATGCAGACACAGACACCTTACTCACCACAAGTGTCAGCAGCAGGCAGACCCCAAGACAACCATTGTGCAGCAAAGAGAGGCAGTTGGCTCTCCTACCTACTGAGAGGAGGCAGAGGAGCAGCCCACACAGAGACGACAGGGGCTGTGGGTTCAGGCCCCTTATTTTTGGCGTCCGCTCTGCTCAAGTGTCCTTAAATACGACGGTGAATCCTTACGAGTTTACTGATAGTGTAGTTATGTTAACGCTGAGCCTGAACTCTGACCTTTCACCTTCTAGTGGAAGCGAGGAGAAGTGAAGATTTCCTTTGCTTATAATGGAAGGAAATAACGACAGTGAGTGACACGTTAAGATGGGGGAACAACAAAACACTGAGAGAGTATAAGGAAAGCAAGAGATGAGGGAGCCTTTCATCTCTTCCATCTCAACCTCGACCACGCCAATGTTAAACTTTGGGTTGCAAACGCTTCGTGTGAGGCAACAATGAGGCGGCGGGGATGCCCGCGAGGTATTTGTTGTTGTACATGAAGGCTGTCCGTTTGTTTATGGTGTGCTATACCTTTAAGAGCTGCTGGCCATAGCCCATCCCAGGGAGGATGGACCCATTAGGCTGATGAACAGAGGGAAAAGGAGAGAGGGAGACACAGAAACAGAGCGAAAGAACGGTTATACATTAAAAGGATAACACCGGTGAAAGGAGTAAAGAAATAAGGGAGTTTAACGAGTAGGAGGGGAAACAAGCGAAGGAAAGAGAAAAAGGCCTCAGAAGTGACCGCAGTCGCAAAAACAGAAGAAAGAGAGACACAGAGAGAGGACAGGAAGCGGCTATCCCTGCATCTCCTCCATGGCGTTGTAGGCGTCTATGGGTCTGTCAGTCAATCAGGGCGACAGGCGGACACGCTCACTCTTGTCTCTCGCATGCGCTCACGCTCATGACTCTGCTGTGTGTGTGTCTACAGATGGCAAACCTTGTGACATCGCTGTGCTGTGTAGTTCTGGCCGCGGTGGTGGTAGCCTACGCTCAAAGACGCAGTCAGCTTGGTGAGTATGCTTTTTTTGTATCTTCTCTTTCATAATACCGATGCTCTTCTTCTCTTCTGAGGGCCTACTCTGCTTCTGCTCCTTGTGCTCTTCTCTAACCTCAGGAAGTAAACACTGTTTGGCTATAAGTTTACGCACTTTTGCTCTCCTCTTCCTCTTCCTCAACTTTCTCTTCTCTTTCCAAACTCTATCAACTCTGCTGTACTCAAAATGTCCCCAATTTTTCCTGTATTGACGAAGCCAGTAGTTATTCTTTTTATTATTATTATTATTATTATTATTATTATTATTATTGATTACTGCTTTCTAAGCTTGTTTTGATTTTGCTCTGGTAGTTGTTATTGTGATTTAGTTGACCACTTGTGGGTTCAGGGTAAGACTTACTGTGATGTGAGCTGTGATTTTGACTGTGTGTCATTTGGCCAGTTTGTGCTACACCAGCTGGTAACTGACGGTGAGGTCAAAGGTGAAGCTAAAAAGTGGAAATGTACCTGTCAGACAGAGTGTGTGCGATTCACTTTTCCTCTCTCACAGAGTAACAGTGGCCGATCGAATCAACTTGTCAGCCCTCACTGTGTGGTGCTAATATTTTGGTTTCCTCCATAACAAGCAAAGGTTCAACAAAGAAGCCATTTAGGTCATTTCAAATGACTTCTGCTCCGAGGTTTTGAGGGAGAGAAGAGGAGCTGAAAAGACCCACAAATTACATTGACTGCTCATCTGAGAGTTGACTCAAGATGCATGACCATAAATTAGACGGTGTGTGTGTTTAACTGGGAAGTCAATTTGTCACTTGACTTTCAGTGAAGAGTGGCCTTAGCTAGTGGCCTTAGCTAGCTGTTTAAGTCAGCTGACCTAAAGAAAGAGTCTAAGGAAGTCGATAAGTCCCTGGTGACGCACATCACTATGTCACGAGGGTCACACACACACACACACACACACACACACACACACACTCACACTCACACACATAGACACACATAAACAGAGCATAAATGGCTTAGGAAATAGGAATGTTGTCTTTGAGGATTAGGTGAAAGCTGCAGAGAAGGTAAGTGAAAGAGGGAGATGGAAAGAAAAACAGAAAAAGGGAGAAGTGGATGAAGACGGGAAGAAGTTGAGAAAATAGAGCGGCATGGAAGGAAAACGGAAAGAGGCAGACTGAGAAAGAAAGTGGGGAGGAATAGCAATTGATGTCTGATGGTGAAGGGCAGAAAAAGGCGCTGCAGGGTTAAAACCCCGTTTTTTATTGAAACAGTGTCCTCAAAATACTTGCGTAAAAGCAATCCACTTGAATTCAGAAGCACTAATTAGGAATGAAGGGATTTGATATCCCTTATTTTATTTCAATACAACTAATTGTCTGTTTAAAAATAAAAAAGGATGGTTGAAAATTAAGTTCAACTCTTTACAGCAGACTGACTGAGTACACATACATATTGTGTGCCGTGCAGGAAAGCAAAAAGTAAAAAGGACATGTAGAGTAAAGAGAAAAGGAAAACACTTCGGGGAATAACACATATGGAAAGAAGGAGCAATGAATGACACGAGTAGAAGAAAGAGAGCTGCTAGTTTTGTCTCTCGGAAGGATTGTATGTCTTCCTTTTCATGCTACATGAAATCAGCTGCCGCATCTTCACACAAGTGTTTCCTCTATATGTCTTAAGATATCATTCCATGCATGCATAAGCACATAAGATTAGTACGTATGACCGGTGTACACACACACACACACACACACACACACACACACACACACACACACACACACAGAGACACAAGTATACACGTCGCCTGTCTTGGTAAGTGCCTTGTTTCTCTGACAAATTGCAAGACGGTTTGATTGACAGGATTCCTTGGGGTATGTGCCAACCTACACAGACAGTGATGCATGTTCACGCACACATACATACAGAGTTCACTGTCTTCTTTTTGTACTTATGTGTGCGTGCGGGACACAGAGTGTATAGGAAATCCATTTGAGACTTCATAATTAATGACAGCAGCGCACAGCCGAGCAGAGACAATGAGAAACACCGTCGAGAAGCATCCGCCGACTGAGTGAAGCGAACAGCTACAAAGCTCGCATGTACCGAAGTCAATGTTGTCTGGAAGGACAGAGGAAATGGCCGGTGAAAAGAGAGATAGACAAGCAGGAGAAAAACACAGAGACACAGCTAGAAGACAGACAGGCAGTGAGACGGGGCCGAGAGCTCTTTCGGAAAGTAGAGAACAAAAAATCTGCCCCTTTAAGCTGCTATGATCCTTTTCGAGGCCGTACATGTTCAACACATCACATGCTTTCTTTGAAATATATATTTTAAGATAATAAAAAAGGCAAAACGATTTTCAACGTAATTGATGATTTGAGAATTGATTTTGCTTTTTTATTTTTTTAATAACTAGAATTGATACCAAGGCTCCAAATTAACCTTTTTTTTATCGTAGTTATATTAAGAGTAATAAGCTATGTAGAGCGTAACCAAGTGGAACTTCTCATAATTACCTCCTAATTATCTATTTCAAACTACTATGGAAACATCTTCAAACAACTGTGTTATGATTATTATTCAATTATCACAAGTCTCTGGCCAAAAGCTACGTTTACAAGATTGTATTAAAACATATGAAAAATATGAAAAGTAGGCAATGGGGTGGTGAGAAGTGGATGGGGAAGAATGTGGGTGGAAAAGACACGACAAGTCAAATCTGGTGAAAGACATGAGAGAATACTGAAGAGATGACAGATAAAGAGAGTGAGAGCGTGGGAGACTCAGTCAGATAGAGGCAATGCTGATAACAGTCAGCTAATCAGACATGTTTTATGGTACATGGGGAGACACCTCAGACAGAGATACAATATTTTTTGCATGCACTGGTCAATTGCAAAGAGCAGTACTGAACTGTCAACAAGCATTTCCTGGTATGTTTACAGGTTTTAGCATCTGTGTTGACTGTGAAAGGTTCCCTTGCTGTTGTTAAGCAAGGTGCTGAGTGTCAGCTAGTACGGACACACCGTGTTGCTCTGTTGACCTTTGAACCTCGCTCTGGTCGAGGAGGAGGCGCAGAATTCAAGAATCAATAATTTATTTTTTTTCATAATAGAAGGGAAGCAGATTGCACTGTCAGTGGAACAGAAGTTCATGGAGAGTACAACATGCTTTGCTGCCAGCCCGTAGTCAGTCACGTTATCTCTTTCGCAAACAAAACTCATCAATAGCATTGCACCGACTTCACCAAACCCAACACTGCGTTTAGAGCTTGTGTAAACTGTAATCAAGATATTGAATTAGAAAAATATTATATGATTAAACACATGGATTAGCTTGTGCAAATACAAATTGCACAGCTGTCCTCAGAGACATGAAGAAACAACAAGGAAGCTTTGATTGCCAAGAAAAACAAGACATTGGCTCCGGCCCTACTTCATGTCTCTCTCTGAGCAGGTCTTTCTGCACATTGGTTTTGCGTAGGTTTCCTCTGGTCTGTTTGGATCAAGTCCAACCTTCTGGAACTGTGAAGACCTCTAAAACACATTTGCAGTCACTGCCAACTGAAGAACTTTTAAATTATGCAAGCAAGCTACACCCATGAGTTAAGTGCACGATTGTGTGTTTTGATGACGAATAGAAAACCAACCGGTATCAGGAGCAATGAAAGAAAAAGAGTCAGTGCTTATGGTTCAACATCACACATAAACACAGTTTTAAAAAGGAGATTTTGAAATGAAACCAAACGCATTACTCATGCCCACTCTGGATATCTGTTTCTTCCCGATTATTATGAGCCGCTGGTGGTACAATCCCTCACACTACTACCTGTTGTCAATGCATTCAAAGTGAATGCATTGAGAACCTGAAGATTGATCACACACATGGCCGAAATGAGCATTGTTTTCATTTTGTCATTTGTCTTGATTTCCCTTAGTCTCTCTTTGCATCTTTTATAGTCTCCATTTTGCCTGAAAGTCCTAGCCGAAGCAATATAATGTCATTATCAGGGTTCCTTGCGCAGTAAATACGAAGAACAAGCACAACATGAATACAAATGAGCAAAGTACCAGAGCATATTCAGCAGTGGAGGAGGAGAACAAAATGGAATTAGACACAGAATGAGGAAAATCTGGCGCAATTCTGATTGTTTTCTTTGAGTTAGAGTGAATTTTCTCTGTAGTTTTCTTTATTTTATTATGATGGCAACAGCTACATTTGCTCCCCTCTTCTTCCCCTTTTCCTTCCACCAGCGTCTCAGCCCCGCGATGTGTGTGAGAGCGAGAGAGTGTGTGAATGTGGTGACGACATGCTGTTGACTGAGAGCACGTTATTTATGGGAGTCCATATCCTGATTGAGAGCCAAACGTTTCCACTCATAATCATTCCCTCCATCTCTCTCTCTCGGTCTCTCTCCCTCTCCCTCATTCTGTGTCTCTTTATATGCCTTTCTATTTCCCCTCCCTCCTCCCGTCTCTCCTCTCTCTTCCTCCGTTCACATCATCAACACTTGTCACCTTCTCCACTTTCCTCCATATCTGCCGTCTACTTCTTTCCTTCACTCGGTAATTTCATTATATTACTTCCTGTCTCTGGATCCCCCGCCGTCCCCCCTTCCCTTTCACTTCATCCCTGTCTCCATCTCTCCATCTCTCCTCTCCCATCTCCCAATCCATCACCCGAGCGGTCAAAAGCACATTTATTGCCCATGACATCATTCGCCGCTGACGCTACGCCAGCGTCACTAAATGTTTTTTTGTGTGTCTCCTGTCTGCGCTGTGCTGAGCTTCTTTGCCCTGCGCTGATGCCATCTAATTACTGTGGCCAGAGAAGGGAGAGCGAGAGAGAGGCAGATATGAGGCAACAGACTGACTGAGGGGAAGGGAGCGAACAAGACACGGTGGCAGAGTAGGAGGTTAACTCTCACACTAATTCTATGGTATTACAGTTGTCAAAGCTGTATTTATTTCTTGTGCATTCGACACATGCTGCTGTGACTCTCCAACATGGTCTGAGCGTACACTTTGCCACACAGCAGCCTTATTTATCCACACCCTCATGAATGGATCATGTTAGATGTTCAAAATTGAATTAATGCTTTGCAATTTAGTTTTTTTTTTTAAACCTCCCACATCGTGCTTGACAGCCGCGTCTAATATAATCCACGTGCAGATGCTCATATAGGCAGATGCAATTAGCAGTAATGGCTACAGCACTCCACAAAGCTTTGTCCATTAAACTCGGGTAACTCGGGTAACCCGGCTAACCGGCCTGAGCGGACGAGCATGCTGCAGCTGATGGACAACAAGTGGCGATTAGGGACAACTACATATCAACTCATATCAATAATTATATATGAGATTATAACACAGTTTCTTTTGCAGGTAATTATATAAAAACAGTCTATGCATGTCAATGACATGTGCATTCATTCATTTTAACTCTGTCATATAATCTAAATGCAAATGTAGGACATTGTGCATGGATGGAAAGTAATTCCTGTAATTTCAGAGAATATTTTAGTGTTGTTACTTTTTCATGTACTTTAGCTGAAGTGGAGCTTTTAAGTATTGCAATTAAAAAGTGACCTCCCGTTTGGTTCCTTTGACCCAGTCGGGTGTACGCATCATTTCGGATCGTTGTTAAAGTGGTTTCCATCATAAGACAGTAGAAATGGAACCAAAGAGCCGTAAAGAAATAGCACAATACCATGCATATTCACAGGGTCTAATTATCCATAAGAATAGAAAAAGAAATCTCAGCGCGGATAAGAAAGAGTCATTGGGATTTAATGACGGCACAAAGAGAGCTGTTGGACGTTGATGTCCCCCCCCCCCCCCCCCATCGCCCGACAGAATCCATGCTCTCCAAGTTCTGACTATGAAAACACTTGAGACATCAGCAAATGTTTGTGATTTGTTTGTCTCCCCACTTTTAGAAGTACAAAAGACAAATCGAGACAACTAAATGTGTTCAATTATTCATGAAATTCAACCGCTCTCTGATTTGTCTTCAGAGGAAACAGACAGCTACTGTAAATAAATGAATAAGCACAAAGATTGATGTCTGTTTGTAGTGTGTCTGCCTGTATGTCTTGTATGTCCAGGCCATGTGTGTATGTGCTGGCGGGGAACCTTGATCGCACTCATTATCCTGAGTAGCACTCAGTGTAATCAGTGTTCCCTCTTTGGCACGCCGTTTGTATTAGATGCAAGATGGAGCTCAACCAATTGATTGACTGACTGGATTGGCAGATGGATGACTGAATGACTGGCAGGGAGGAGAAATGAAGCAATACTAATCCCATTCAGTCATGGTTTTGAAAAGCAAAGAGGAAAACAAAACACACAAAATAACCCTCTAAAAAGAACAATAAATCACCCAAATAATCACAGCTTTAGAGCAAAAGCAAAAAGCAAAACATTTTTTTAACTTTTAATAGAAAAATGAAATGTCTTCACATTATCATGAGTTTAATTCTTGAGTTTTTTTTATTATTTACATATTACTTTATGGTTCTCAAATGATCCAAAAGCTGCTGCAGTAATCTGATAATTGAGTTTATATGGCACATACTGTTTACACTTTCACCAGAGTATGAGTAACTGTAATTACCAATGCTTCATTTCCAGGCACTCAACTGTGATCATTTGTCCTATTTTTACCATTATGAAAACCAATGCAGCTCTTTTGTCTAAACGTAGTTGATTCGTCAGCTGACCGGCGTAGTAGACGGCCGGCTGGCTGCGCAACATAATCGTATCGCATCGTTTCTGGAGGAGGACACTACAGTCGGGGAGATTAAAGACGTGAAGAGTGAGTAGTTGGCTGACTGAGTGCCCGTCTGATTCCAGAGACACTCAGAGAACACAGCAGCTGATCGACACTGATATGGAGGTTTATGCTGTTGCCTTTTGATTGGCTGGTGAGATAACGGTACGAGATGTTTTGTCTGAAGAGTTGTTGGACTTAGCTATGTGAGAGAGGTGTTTAGAGGAAGAACAAAAGGAAAACAGTTGTATCTGTTTAATAGCTAACACATTGTACTGTGAGGGGCATGTGGAGGCGGAAGTGGTGAGGAACAATATGTGATAATATAAATTATGAGGTACCTGGAGCTCTATGAACCTAAGTGAATGCGGAACTGCATATTTGAAAGATCTTAGTGACAGAGAGGCGGAGAAAAGAGAAGCCAGCTCTCAACAGAGTTTGCAAGTTCATGTGTGCATGCATCAGGGGCTTCCATTGAGACGTGGAAAAGCAAGTTGCGTGAAATGTTATGCTGCCTCATCACTGGTGGATATTAACTTCATTGTCATCAAGTTACTCATGGAATTAATGCCAATTGCTACATTAAGCAAATATGGATGTTCTATCAACCTGAAACTGGATCCACGGCGGAACCGGCTATCAGAATCAACTTTAATACAGATTCCCTCGCGACACTCACAGAGAACCATAATCATCTAGGTTGACAGTCAGCCTGTATTTCTCTCCTAATTGTGTGTTGTATGTCAGAAATCTGAAAAAGAGACAGAATATGAGATATAAGGAAACAAATATCCATGGAACCATTTAGTCGTGAACGGTGTGTAGTTGATCCAACAGACCACAGGGTTTCCCGGCCGTCTGATAACATCTGTCTCGTAATGGACCAGTTCCAACCAATCAGGGCCTTAAGATATGGAATCTCAGAATCTCACTGTCTGAGCCGCAGTGTTTTCATGTATGTGTGTGTCCTGTCTTGCTCCTTAAACTCATGAATTTATGAGAAGGGATTCCCAGTAGAGCTTCGATAAAGATTTTCGCTCTCTCTGATGGCTCCTTCCCAAAAGTCTGAAGCAGTTGAAAACACTGTACATCAACAAAAAATGTCCTGCTTGAAACAAGCTGTTACTCTTAGATGTGTTACTATTTGCCAAATAATATATAGTAAGTGACACTCATACAGTTCCAGAGAAAGCCAGATTTGACCAACCAAAAACCCTCTGTCGAGAAAGTTGGCCACCCCCCAAATGTACAAACCTGAACATAGCTACTGTTAATAAGCTTGTGTCAGAGCGTTTGATTAACTGATTGTTGACAGGATGTAAAGATATTTTTTAAACAAATATAATATAATATTTCTTCAATATATTAGCACGAGTTTTAGCACTCTGGCTTTCTTCTCCCTGACCTTGGGGTATTGACAGATTATGTACGAGTGCTGAAGAGGTTCACTTTCATCAAGATGTTTTGAGAACATTGCAGATGAATTTGGATGCAAGGCGGCTCTTATTAGTATTAACTACCCTGAGAGAAGTTCAAAAGGTGTAAAACAAAACTAGGGAAAGCCGCTGGTATTAATGACATTCCAAATTAAGGTCATTTTTCCGTCCTCAATGAGAGGGTAATTACCATCCTTTAGCACTTTTTTTTTAAAGGCCGGGGCCTGTATTGAATTTCATTAAAATGACTGATTGACTAATTCAGCATCACAAATTACAGGCAAAGTGAGTTAAGGAACATATTTCCCTACTTTTTGAAGGGTTCATAGGCAAGACAAGCAAAGCAACAGCTGCGTTTGACTGACCCTGACCTCTGACCTCATCTGTCAAAGGGAGCAAAACAAAACTCACACTACTCCGCCGCGTCTCAAAAGGCCCAGAGAACACAGAATCCACAATTTCCCCACAAACCCATCCTCCCTCCTCCCATTCGATCCGCGTCCTTGCGATTAAGGAGCACCACATGGGAGTCGGGCACGCGGACAGAAATGAACGACGCGTACTGCCTCGCTAATCGCTCCATGGCGCTGTCTGTCTTCATCCTCCAGCCTCCCATCTCTCTCAGAATCATTTTCATTAACAACAACACACAGACAAAAACAGCCTCTTCTTCGACAATCACCAAGATTTTATTTTTTTCAAACAACACTCAAGAAGAAAATGGATGTGGAATGAGGAGGAGGCACAGGTGAAACTCTTTTCCCAAGCAGCATTTTATAGCATCAGCCTGTCTCTACGCATACTCTCACAGCGTCTAGCACAATTCATGGTGTGTGTGTGTGTGTGTGTGTGTGTGTGTGTTTGTGTGTGTGTTTGTGTGTGTGTGTGTGTGTGTGTGTGTGTTGCCTAATGTGAGTCATTAAGGGAAGTGTATTCTAATGAGGCTTGCAGCAGGTCAGAGCCAGCCAGTGTTTAATGAAAAATAAATAGTGAACAGAGTGCTTCTGTGGCTTTAGGGTCAGACAGCATTTAGCATTTTGGAGATAGAACTATACATTTCACTGGTGAGTGTTTTATTCTCAGCACAGACATGCACACACACACACACACACGCACGCGCGCGCACACACACACACACACACACACACACACACACACACACACACACACACACACACACACATACGTTATACCTTTACGTGCCGTTATTTGCCTAAGGGTCATACTAGCGTTCCTGTGTTCTACCTATTTAGTACCTGTTTAGGCTAACTCCTCCTATGCTAGTGTATGGAGAGTGTGTTTGTGTATAAGTTACCTCCCCCACCCCCCTACAAAATAGGTGCAAGTCTGTGTGGTTCAGTGACTGCTTGGCTGTCGTAATACCATGATTAACTTTCCACTTCCCTGTTGTGCCGCTAATGAGTGAGTGAGTGAGTGAGTGAGTGAGTGTGTGTGTGTGTGTGTGTGTGTGTGTGTGTGTGTGTGTGTGTGTGTGTGTGTGTGTGTGTGTGTGTGCGTGTGTCTTTCTGCTTGTTTCCATCCTTGTACAATAGTAGCAGCACATGGGGAAATAAAAGCAGAGGTAAATATTAAGGGAGATTAGGAATTTTACTTTGGAGGAAGTGGCAGTTCAAACACACTGTGTTTGGCTCCAAGGCTTTCAATGTGTTTCCAGCTCTTTGGCTCCCCATACTGTACATCACCCTGTGTAGAAGGCCTTCTGAATAAACATAAAGCTGCATGTTTGCATGGTTTCTTTATTATAATGTATTGTGTTGCTCTTTGGCTTTAACAGTGCAGTTAATCTTGAAGGTTCTGTTATTTTAAGTCTTTTTATTTTTTTATCAAGCCTTAATTTAGCTTTATTCTTTCTTCCCTGATGTTGAAGCAAACTATTTGGTGTTCTGTATGCATCCTGCTGCAGAGCTAATGTCCCTTGTATGGCAGATAGTCGAATGGATGTGGGGTACAAGCTAATATTGTTTTCCAGATGATACAGAGAAAATCCTACAATGATGGTCTGTATAAGAGAGAAAGAAGGCAGAGTTAACAATGTAAACAAAAGAGCGGCCTGTAAAGAAATCAACTTAGCAAATCAATTTATTTGAGTCATTAAAACAAACATTTAATTTGTAGATGAACAGAATGTCCCTTCACTGAATTGAGTGACCATTTGCAAGATAGATGTTCTGTTTCCGGGGCCATTTTGTTGATTCCAACCCATTAAATCTCAAGTTGTGTTTCCTCATGCCATTAAAAATCACTGAGCCCCCACTCGTTCCCCCAATTCCTCCTGATAGACTGTTCAATAAGTCGATGTTGCCAGGAATTTAATGCAATTCCAGCCAGTATGAGCTTGAGTTTTTGGCTACTGTCGCTTTGCAATAAAACTTTGTTCCAAGACATTGGGACTGAATCGCCAGAGGCTTAAAAGGGGTCTCAGACCCCTCAATGGGGCAACACTTCTAAATATACACATTTAATTTGATCTATTGTGAACAGAAGGACCTTAGTGTGACGCATTGTTGGGGTGGGGGGCTAGAAGAGTGGCAGGGGAAAAGATTGCCATTTATCACATTGAACTTCAGTTCAATTTAATTCCGCTCTACTTTATTATCATTCCTCTAAACTTAAGTCATTCCACCAAACTCCAGTGCTCAGAGGAACCAGACGAAACTAGTGCAGCGATGCAGGAAGAGTGGAATTAAAACAGAACAATAAACACTGGACACAATGGACCTTAATATTAAGTGTAGTGTCAAAGTAACTGGTGCTCCGTATTCAGGATTTAGCGACTAATGAGCGGGTGAATACACCGAATATGAATGTTGCATTTAAGCCAAACAATACTTTGTTAATGTCCAAATGGGTTGGTCTCGCTGCATTAACTGATGATACACGCCGTCTGTGTGTTATGATTGGAATATTTTAAGTGGAGCAGATAACTGTGTATAACGAATTAAAGCTTGAGGAAATTAGTTTGGCATAATAAAATAATATTAAGAAGAACAACCTACCAAAATCCCCCCCAGACAGTTTGAGGGAGCCTTCACCAGCCGTAGTCTGTTTGGCCATGATCTGAATGAAATTCATACTTTTGTTTCTTTTTTTTTGGTCCGCTATTTAGTTAGACGGACCAAATACAAAAAAAAAAATATATTTGCTGAAGGCGTGTGTACAAAGGAATTCATTTATCGTTCTTTTTGAGAGCTGCCAACTCTACACAAGGAATCACGGACTTTGAAATAAAGCTGTCAAAGTTTGTTTTTTTTCACTTTGACTCTGCGCTGATTTACTGTCAGCACAAATCACTTCAAATCCCCGGTTTATCTCGAAGGACTTCATATAGGGCTTTATTGAGCACATTGTTCTCTTCGGCCCAGATGTCAAGCAAAAAAAAATAAGTCCTCTCCCATCACTTGACCTTTCCTTTACCAGTGTCCATGTCTACATATGGGCTTGTTTTGGTTCATGTCCTGCAATCGGGTGGGACGAGGTTCACCCTGGAGGCAGTTTGGAGGCTTCTAGTCGCCTCCAAACTGCATTTGCAAAATGTCCTTTTGAGGAAGGACACATGACTTTCAGTGAGGCAGTAAAACTTTAACCTGTTACGTCTTGAAAAAAGAGCATCACTCAATATCAAAAAAGGTAATACATATGCAGTACGTAAGTTTTACTTAGAAGTGGATTATATCTTTGATTACTTTGAGTGTGTGTGTTTGTGCGTGCATGTGTGTGTGCGTGTGTGTGTGTGTGTGTGTGTGTGTGTGTGTGTGTGTGTGTGTGTGTGTGTGTGTGTGTGTGTGTGTGTATGTGCAAGTTTGGAGTCTGAAATTGCAATGGTTTGTCTTGTGTCCGTCACTTTGTATTTCTTTAGAAAACTTTTTGAAAAGAGATACTAGGTGTGTGACAGTGCTTTAAGCCAGTACCTGTGTGGCGAAGAAAGAAAGCCACATTGACTTAAGAAGATTGAGGGGAAAAAAATAAAACTGCAACATTTCAAGAGCTACAAGAGCTGCTTGTCCTTGTAAAGGAGAGGCAACACAAAAGAGCAAAGCAGAAGAGAAGGGTGTGCACATTGTATGTGTGTCTTAGTGCATGCAAGTGTGTTTGTGTATTTTTTTTGCCCATGACATTGTGCAAGGACAGTCCTATCTCTTTCATTGGAAGCGTGATTTCCTGCTTATGGATGGATACATACGGGAAAACATCAGCGCCCCCAAACCCTCATACTATATTGTCTGGGGATAATGGCCTCCCAGCTCTCTTTTCAAATTCAAATCTCCAAAGCTTTCTTGTCCATCATACTGACAAAACATTGACTACAGCTCGGAGATATTCAAAGTCCACAGAGACTTAAAGAATCGTGCTGGTGACAGGAAAGTCTTTCTTCCCAGGAGAAAATTTGCACCACACCAACTTAGGACATGTGCATACTCATTTTATTTACTAGAACTAATTACTATATGGGCTTGGCCATAATCCATTGAGAAAGAAAATTTGCATTGCAGAGCAGCTTTCTCTTACTTGATGCGTTGCCTTTTGTGGGACTGCGTCTGGAATTGGCAGTCTGTGGAGTCAGTCCAGCAGAACACTGGAAACATTTCTAGTCATATATGTGTATTTTTTTTTCATCAAACAAATATTTCATCTACATTTGCTGTTTGAAGCAACTCTCTACCATCCCTCCATTTTTTTTTTCCATACAAACCCCACCAAGAAAAAAACTGTCTCGGTTTATACCTCAAAAAACATGTTGAGCATGAAAACGGGTGCAGAGTTTTCAGTGACCGCTTTTGCCTCGAGTTTTTTGCGAGTGGCGCCGCGGCCTAATGGTTTGGGAGATTGCACCATCATTAATAGATAACAGGCCAGCTCTGTACAATAACCGCATGCCCTTAAGCAAGACACAGAAGCTCAGCTCGCTCCGTCACTGTCAGACGTGCCGCTGAGGCGCTGCCTCGGGAACGCCGCGTTGCATAATCCACCAGGTCTAACAGGCCATTATGCGGTGTAATGTCCTGTCGTAGTCTAGGTGACCAGCCATGGGATTATGATGAGGTATCTCATTTAGACACCAGCGGCTGGGTAATATCGTCTCCACGGAGAGTGTGCCAGGAATTTCTCAATGAAGCCAAACGTGTGGAGGTCGGTGCATCGACAGGACAGGCGCACACAATCTTGTCTGTACAGTGAGTGTGTGTGGCATATTTCTTTAGTAGGATAACATGAAGTCTGGTCTGTCAAATCGATAACGTACCATATTTGTCACAGCAACTTACACGCGCGCGCACACACACACACACACACACACACACACACATAAACACACACACACACACACACACACACACACACACAGTTCAGGTAATCTGGTTGAGGTGGCATTAACCTTCTCGCTGTAGTTCTCACTACCGCTTTCCTATACACACACACACACACACACACACACAAGCACACTCGTAACAACCTATATGTCAAGGCGAGCACAGTGATGAATTGAGGGAACGCCATTTCATCACTCACACACACACACACACACACACACACACGCACTGAAAAGGTGTTTTTTCTAATCATGCGAGAGTGTGTATTTGTGTCTGTGTGCGAGCGCCAGAAGGGAACGACACAATTTCACATCACATATCTCAGTCCCCCGCTATTGTTTTGCTCCCATTGCTCACTCTGCACAGAACTTATCCTGAAAGGTTAACTCTAATCCTAAACTAATAACACAACCAATATATGGCATAGAATTGGTTTTGGAGTAAAACAAGCATCCTCTGAAGGGACACAAAGCCCGATTCACCAGCGTTTAGTGAAACATGGATAGGATAACGGCGTGAGCGGAAATTATGCCTGTATCCAAATAGTGTTTTAGTAAAATTAGATTTTAAGGCAAAAGAAAATATTCTCCTCCCCCTTTATGAATAAACATCTCCACATGTCCTGATGCCCTTTGATGGAAGCTGTGGTTTCTATGGAGAAAGCCTATAGCTCAGGTTGTCCATGGGAAAATGTGTAGGGGATTTAGGCTTCTTATCACCACTGGCCAGCATTGCTGAAAGCCACCCTATTCACATGGCTCACACACCCACACATCCACAAACACACATCCACACACACACACACACACACACACACACACACACACACACACACACACACACACACACACACACACACACACACACACACACACACACACACAGTCACACACCTGCACACCAACCCAAGTGTTCATGATGGTAAAGGGAGCATATAGCATGATATTCATTTATATTGAGCACACGTGCGGTCGTCTCTGGAGACACGTGTGTGCATCTATGTGTTTGTGTGCTTTCCTCTATATCATATTGTGTGTTTGAGTAAGAAAAATAGAGCTGTGATTGGGTAAGGAGGGCATACATGTTCTCTCTAGCAGTAAAAAGCTTAATTGCAACACAGGCACAAAGAGAACAATAGTAAAGTGGCTCCAGCTTAACTCTTTCACATTGCTTTTTGCTTTTTGTCAATCTTCCCTTGCTGTTTGTCTGCCCTGGTCTTTGTCTGACTGCCCATTTGCCTTCTCGACTTCTGCACGTCTGTGTGTTTTATCAAGTATTATGTTAAAACGCGCGTGGCGTGTTTTTGAGTGTGGCATGTGTGTTAAAGTAAAGCCCATTGCCAAAAGTCCAATGCGCAACCCATTCAGTGTATAGTTAATTATGTCTCATAACGGTGTGTGTCAGAGTGGATTATTTTATGCAATGGCAAAACACACGTTATTTCTTATGTAATGAATTCATTATTTCATATTATCTCATGACACCAAATAAGCACATGGGACATCTGGAACTGGTAGCCTTTAGATCAGAGCTGTGTGGTTTTCAGAACATAATGCATACCTTCTGGTCACCCCTGTCAAAATAAATATGTTTTTTTGTTGCATGCTGAGAGATCAAAACAAGATTCTCATGACGATCAGTGTCACAATAGCCAGTAGTTGTACAGCGAGTTAGCAGTTGTTAACTTAAGTGATTCAATTTTTATGCAGGGCGATACGACCTTCAATAGATATCTCTTTTGTGCTTCTTGCCATTTGGACAGCCGTTGGGTGGTTCAGGCCCGCGGCACTCTTTCAGCTTTTTTCATGTGCAAATTCAGCCATAAAATTGCTCTTCCCACTCTCACATATCGTCATGCAGTACATCTGCTTCCACCTTTTCCACTTCCCTCATCTTTTCCCTTCCATCTCATACATTATACTTGTATCTCTGAGGAGGTCATGAGCTCCTTCAGGAGAAAAGGTCCCAGGTTTAATCCCAGACTTTAACTTCCTCCTCACATCCACCTGAAATACAAAAAAAGCAAAAGATACAAAAGCAGCCGTGAGTGTGGAGCTCAGCCCTCACTTTCTTATGGCCACTGACATTTCGAGGCAACAGCTCGAATGTGTTATTTCTTTGACACGGAGCAACATTATCTTTGTGGGACTTCTTTGACTTATCGCGTTCTCAGTGCTAACTCCCCCATTAAACTGTCAATGGCCATTATAGAAACAGAACACATACAGTTAGTTACTGTAAGCACTTTTTGTCTCTTTGGAGCACCACACAGATTGAAGCAATTACTGCTCACACAATAGCGGCTCAAGCGTTGATAGCTTCTACAAATCTTTTTCTTTCAAATAATTGAAAGCAGAGCAGTAATCTCTTTTTGGGTACTGTGGTTAAAATAACCAAACCTGCAGCCAGAGGACTATCACGCAGAACCACACCTGCCGCTTTTTCTTTTATGCCAAAGTGTAAAGCCTTATTTATACTTTTGTAGAAAAGTTTTAAAGCGTGACAAACCAGGCACTTCCTGAAAATGTGCCAGTAACAGCGGACTGATCAGAACATCCGTTAAAACAAAAACAACAACACACTTGGTAATTCTAGACACTGGAGCTGCTCCTCATCATCCAACTCTTACATCTTTTTTTGTGTTGGGCCAAACTTTATTGGAACAGAGATATGAAACGGTATGCAGGTATTCTGAAGAGAAATATGTGTTGTGACTTTAAGAGTACAAAAATAAATTTGCCAAAAAGAATGCAAGTATTCTTATTTTTCTCAAAAGAGTGCTCACATACATTCATTCCTTTCCCTTTATTTCACTCTACTTGTTATATTATTTGTTTTCGTTTTTGGAAGAAAGCTCATTGCTCACAGTCAGACGTTCATCAAGAGCACCCCTGTCTATAGTAGAAAGGTGAAATATGCGGGCTTGTGTGTGCTCAAGAGGATGGAAATGTTGAATACCCCTTCCTTCAACAAGCACAGGAGACATAAATGCTCCTGTCTTCACCTCTGACTTTAAGACATGTATGCTCTTGCCTTTAATATTAGAGATACAGTGGGACATTTTTTTTCCAACGGTGGCAAACGTGCACACCAGGTTCACGAGCAGCTCAAATAGCAAAGTGAAAAAACTGTCACTGTTGTTATTAGTGTTTTGTTCCAGTCATGACTTGGAGCTGGATTAGCAGTCAGACATACCATGAAAACCCCCAATTCTGATTGGTTCTCAGGTGTGCAACAACATGTAGTAACCGGGCATTCACAGTTTAAATTGAATGTGCCAAAATGAAACTGTAGGTAAAGACAGTAATGTTGAGGCTTAGCTGGAGCACACGTAGCGTTGTCTCCACTGGAAGACAGTTTCACTGTGAACCCACGTAGGCAAGGCAAGTTTATTTATATAGCACATTCAACAACAAGGCGATTTAAAGTGCTACATATAAAACCATTAAAATCATCAAAACATAATGCACATTTAAAACAGATAAGAAAACAGTCAAAAAGCAAAATAAAATGAATAAAATGTGCAGTGCAGTTTAAGAAATAGAATGCAGTAGTGAGATACAGTAATTGAATCTGGTTCAATTAAAGGCAGCATGTACCCTAACCCAAGGATGAACTCCACCAGCACAACTACACTGACGGAGAACAGGGTGAACTTGTACATTCATGTCCAACGTGTGCTTTCACTGAGAAGTT
>NW_027175854.1:7480000-7487500 GCF_023055335.1 Clinocottus analis
TGAGAGAGTGACGCGCTTTGGTTGTGAAGTTTAAATGATCCATCTGTGTTTTTGTTTTATGTGCCAGGGTTTTGAGGCTATTTTAACGCCACAGCTCAGCCGTTGACACTTCTCAAACGTGTTGTGATATTCATAAGTGATGTGATTAGAGGAACAAAATTATATTTTTTTCTATTGTTTAAAAAGCTTTAATCTTTGATCTCTGTGGTTTTGGTCATTACTCCTATTCATCGTTATAACCTACAGCATCGATTAACCTACATTCTTTTGAACTGGTGATAACCGTGCACAGTGCATAGAGTTTCTCTCCACTCCGTGTCAAGTCTCTCTTTGAAGTCAAGAATAATCATGAGAGCTACTGGAAAGAGCGGACGGACTGTCGGGGAAAATTATTCGCTGATAATGATTTTCATTGTGCCAAATGTTGTGCTCGCCATCATTAGTCTTCCTCCGACAAATGACGAGCGTGAAACTGAAAGTAAACTTTTGCATTAAAGACAGAGCAACGACACTGCGGGCTGTGATCCAGTTCAAATAAAACTCTGTGCGTGCACCGCTGGGCTCCTCGAAAGTTATTTGTTTTGCTCCCCCCCAACAACCCTTATAGTAATCTGTGCTTCCTTGGCTTTCCCATCACACCTCACCTGTTGTGTATCTGAGTGCCGGATCAAGGGGTGGACATGCACACATTTAAGTATGTAGGTGTGTGCATGTTACTCTGAATCTGTGCACATCAGTGAGTAGAACGTGTGCGTTGTCTGTTGCGCGTGGTTGGTACATTTCCACAGTCACACATGATTGAATGCAGTTTCAGACCTACTCATATGAGGGTCCCTCGGCACCTTCCAGCACTTGGAAAAAGCCACACAGCCACCACAGCCATGGATAAAATCATTCCTTGAATATTTCTGAGCCTCTGTGACGACAGGGAAATAGCCTGGAGTCCCACTTGGAATGCTGGTGCTTTGATCGCTGACTCAAACAACAATGACAATGAGGCTGGATGCCACGCTGCTGTGCAGAGGAGTTTGCGCCTGGGCACCATTTAGCTGCCGCTGCAACGGCTTGACGGTCACGAGGCCGGCTGATTTCGATTCAGAGTGTCGAGCGATTGATGGATCTGTGGCAGGATACACTAGAGTTTAGCAGAAAATAACAGGCAAAGTTTTCAAATATACACATACATGTTTTGTTTAGCACTGCACATTATGATTGACATTGATTTAAAATGTAACTTCTTCAGCTCTGCAGATGCATATGTTATGGAATATAGATATTCATACATTCACACTCACTAATCCTTAGCCTAATTTCTAACTACTTCCCACACACCACAACAAAAAAGAATGCACAGTTTGTATATCTATTGTGTATTTGATTTGTATTATCATGAAACGTGTCTTCTGTCAGAGAGTCAGAGTTCACAGTCAGCTTCAGAATTGAAGCCTTGAAGCTGGCCTGAAGCAGAATGTTGTCATGGTTAAAGGGATACATAAATAGAAAGTAGGAAGAGAAGTAGCAGCATCGGTGGAACGGTGTCTGTAGTGTGTCCGAAATGGATGACATGGATGAAATGAATTGTAGGAATGGCGCCGTGTTGGTCATGCAAACAGGAACCAAATCGCATTCCTGCAACACTTGAAATTTAATCAGCCGTCTTAAGAGATGTCATTTATTTGTTGTTTCACCTGGTCTTTAAACGGGATTGTCTCAGCGAAAGCATCATCCAAGTCTTTTAAAGTAGGATGGATTTTTCCCCGTGAGTCTGGCAAATTTTGGCATTGTGTGCATCTGCCGGTGGGCCATCACAATAACAGTGGGAATAAAATATAAAACAGGAGAGACGTTCCCTGCAATAGACAGAAAAGAAACGAGTGTGTATCCATATCAGCATTGGCAGTTGGCCAAATTCAGATGACATCTCGCCATATTGGATATGGGCAAAAATCCTATATCTCATCCCTAAATTTCCACACATACTGAGACAGAGACCCAACGAAAACACTTGGATGCGTAATCAATATCCTAAATCCCTTACTTTTTGATGCACTCTATGATGTCAAATTATTCCCTGTGTGGCGCTAAATGCCTTCACAAGCAATATGTTGGTGTAAGTATATCAATATTTGTTCTAGTAGACTTAGCTACATGCCACCTTGTTCAGAATGAGAAGGATAAGGATGGATCTATCTCATGTCTGACCAAATTAACTCCTCTTTAGTACAAATATACAAATACAAATAATATAAAAATACAAATAACTGTCAGAAATGTGTCAACTTCAAAGCCAAATGCGAGCACTTGAACAAGGCATTTTGCTGGCCCTTATTCTCACCGGGGTGATGGCAGCAGATTCTATGAAAAGAAAAAAGAAAGAAAGAAGTTTTTCATCAGCCTCTTTCATAATTAAAGCTATCACTACTTTTTATTACACGTTAAGTCCCTGTCAAGGTTTTTGTTTTATTTTTTTGCAAATTTCTCTGCCACTTCAGTGCCTCTGTCAAGGTCATTGTATATTTGCACAGTGTGCCCGTGATGAAGGCTGTAATTTCTGCTGATATTATCTTGGAACCCAGGACGGGTGTCATATATTACAGTCCATTAATTAGGGCGGTTGTTCCGTATGCGTCCCTCTCCTCTCATCTCTCCCTCTGAAACCATTCTCTCCCATATCTCCCATTTTACCCACTTATCACTTCATGCGTTGGCATGCCCCCTTGTTAACCTCCCTCATGACCCTCTTATATGCCCTTCACTCTCTCTCTGTCCTTTTATCCTTTGCTCTCCTCATTTCCCTTTGTTTCTCTTTCTTTTCTTACTTTTCTTATCCCTATCTCCTCCTACTTTCTTCTGCTCTTTGTATTTTTACTCTCTCTCTCTCTCTCTCTCTCTCTCTCTCTCTCTCTCTCTCTCTCTCTCTCTCTCTCTCTCTCTCCCTCTCTCTCTCTATTTATATATTTCCCCATTTGGTTTAATAAACGAGCGGCCTGGTATTAGCACTGACCTTCAGAGTTGGGCTCTCTGGGAAGGCTTCGGGTGGTGTTCGCCATGTTATTAAACAATAAGATTAGAACTGTGAGGGAGACTTCTGCAGGCTTCTGTGTGATTATCATGATTATATAGTCATGCCGAAGGGTCAGAAAACGTTTATAGACACAATTTCCCTGTAAAAGCAGATATGCCACAGACAGTTCACTTCATATCATTTAATTTTTGTCGTTTCTAAAAAATATTGAAAAAACACACATTCATTTCACTTGGGTCACTTCTGACATCCGGCATAATAATGATGGGTTGGTATATGCCTTCATACCTCAGGACTTGTGCTTACGTCTCTTCCAAAACCCGATTGAATACAGTCTGCTGAGAGCTGAGACAAAACATCACCAACTAGCGTCATGGTGGGTCAAAAACATGTACATTTTGAGTTTAAAAATACATGTACTGCCCTCAATATTACAGATGTATGCAGGACACATTGCACTTGGTTTTGAATAGTATAGTCTTTTAAAAAAACATTGATAATACTACTTCTGGTTTTGAAAACACCAAAACTTGTACAAAGACTTTGTATAAACCTTTATTCTTTTCAGTATTTTTCACTCACAGGGAAATCTTTACTCGCTGGTTTGCTCTCTTCATTGTTTTTTACTTTCTATTTTCTGAAGCTTTTTCAAAGTTGACGCGTTGCACAAAAATATTGTTTATCGTTAGCTATGGACATGTCCTCCTGCAGCGGGCAATTTGAATAAAAAATCATTTTAAACCGATCAGCACAGAGAATATATATATATATATATAAATATATATATATGTATGTGTGTGTGATTTTTGTTAAATTTAAAACAAGAACCACAAGAATGATGATCCAAACTTGAAGTGATTAAAGAGAGAATCCAGACACAGATGTCAAGCTGAAACTTGTCCAGACAAACAGACGAAGCAGGATGCAGTTATATCTGTCCTTTCACCTCTCTCTCTCTCTCTCTCTCTCTCTCTCTCTCTCTCTCTCTCTCTCTCTCTCTCTCTCTCTCTCTCTCTCTCTCTCTTCTGAAAAACTTACAGATGTTTCTGATCAAAGCGGTGTTATCCAGCTGTCCCACTCCTTTTCTCTCCTTCACCATGTAGCTGATTCTCAGAAATCCTTTTCCCATTCCTCATTTCATGACCACTCTAATCCAGGCTTGTAAAATATTAACTGCCCTACACGCTCTCAACAATCCTCCCTCCCTCCCTTCTTCCCTCTCTCCCTTCCTCCCTCCCACGCTGCCCCCTTTTTCCTCCAACTGATCCTTACTTATCATCTTTCAGCTCCATCTCTCTTTCTCTCCACTCCTTCCTCTCTTTTTACGCTCCCTCTTATCTCCACAGCTTCCATGCGCCTCCCAGAATATAGACATCTAAAATCTGAAGTATCAATTAACCCCATTGCCTGCAAATCTTTCTGTCCTCTCCAGTGGCTTCCGCAAGCCAGATGATGAGGTCGATGATCAGACTGACACACACACACACACACACACACACACAACACTGTACATTTACATGTGCGGCGGGGCCGAGATAAGATGGCAGGAAATAGGAAGTGGATTTATTTGAGTGTCGGTGCGTTGACTCATGCACACACGTACAAAAAACTGACACAAACACACACACACACACACACACACACACACACACACACACACATACAAACACTTACACAGCTGCAGCTGCCTCAGTGCTCACATGAAAGGAGAGGCAAATGTAGAGAGAGAGAGAGAGAGAGAGAGAGAGAGAGAGAGAGAGAGAGAGAGAGAGAGAGAGAGAGAGAGAGATGGGAAGAGAGAGAGAGAGAGAGAGAGAGAGAGAGAGAGAGAGAGAGATGGGAAGAGAGGGAGAGAGAGAGAGAGAGAGAGAGAGAGAGAGAGAGAGAGAGAGAGAGAGATGGGAAGAGAGAGAGAGAGAGTAAATGTTAATCTCTCTGTGGGAAAAAGACAGGAGAGGATAAAGTGATAACTTAATTCCAAGATGTTTGCAGAGGAAGTGTATGTGTGAGAGCGTGCGTGTGAGTGGGTGGCTGGGTGTGCAAGTGTGTGTGTGTGTGTGTGTGTGTCCCCACATGTAAACCGAGAGCTACAGAACATCTGCATCAGTGCATTAATATGTGCAGGCCGTGAAAGTGTCAGCAGCAGTTTATTGCCATGCTTATTATGTCATACAGTAGTTAATCTGATCTCTGTCTTATAAATCACTAGGGAGAGATTTAGCATTTTGCTGTGTCACACCTCACAGAAACATATGAGGAACCTGCTCGTCTAGCTGTGCAACCTTCTGACTGAGGCAGAAAAAGTATTTCTGAATGTAAAACAATATTATAAAACAGATACCTGCCTCCGTCCAACACATTAGCACATATTTCAACCTCCTCAGGGAAACAAAACATTTTATTTACGTTAACATTCATTACCAGAGCTACATGTCATCTCTCAGTACGTTTCTGAACACTTGTGATCACTTTAATTCATCACCTGGTGCAATACCTTATACGTACAATATTCATTACAGTTAAGTATGTTTAAGTACTTTCATACACATTTTTATTGCATCTATATATTTAATATTCTTCTTACTGTTTAGTTTTAAATGTTGTTTTATTACAGTTCTACTGTTTATTTACATTAGTTGATTTGTATCTTTATTTACTTGTGATCATGTAATTTCTATACTGAGGTACTAATAAAGGATTATATTATCTTATCTTAAATGTATGAATTCATCGCATAATCTATAAAATGTCAGAAAATAGAGAAACAAGTTAATAAGAGTGCCACAGAGCCTGTAAAACAGACCCATCATCATGATGTAAAACTGAAGAGTACTGCAAATATTCTGCACTGTTTATTCCACGTAACTCCATTGTATGTATTCTCTTGTTTAACTGCCCACACAGGTGTTATCTATGCTGATTAGGCCTCGAGTAGGCGAGTGCAGAACTAACATCCCCCTCATTCTCCTGTAGAGCATTAACTAATGATTACTTTCATTATTCGGTAATTATGAGATTCCAATTATGAGTGATTCTTTTTTATTTTTTTTAATAATAGAAATTGGTTCATCAAGTTCACAGAGCCCACCATGGTATTTAGTCAGCTAAATGAAATTGAGTCATTATTAATTGTCTTATTTACAACTGTGCTTTTTTTCTAATGTGGCACAACATTATCTTCCTGTGGAAAGGGTGTATTCCCCAAAAAATCCTTTCACATCTCAATCCTGAACAGAAGTCTAACTAACAAACACCTGTTAATCAAAGTCAGTGTTAGGAACCCGACTATGCAATGTACACAGCTGCTCTCTGTAAAGCTTGTGATTCGGTTGATGCCAACCATAACAGCAGGCACAAGCAATGCCAGACCACCAAAAAGCCAACAAAACAAAACAAATAAAAAACAACACAAATAAACAACAAAACAATAATGAGGATGAAGATAATGCCAACTTATTATTATTATCATTATTATTAGCCGGCAAATGTGCTAATTGTCCAAGTATTTTCCATCATTGACAATATCTTGGAATCAGTTTGGCAGCTGCACCATGTTCATTTGATTGACACCTAACGTGAGCCAATAGTAGCTTGCCTGTTCTGTCCACATCCAAATTTGAAAGGTAGTACCTGTCCCTCTGCTTTCTTCTAACGTCCAAGCCAGTTGCATACTATGTGCTAAACTCTCTAACTCTTAATTCTAACTTCTCCAAAGCCAATGAAATTCCAAAAATGGTGAAATGCTGATTCATGCCACAACTAGGACTAATATCGTGATCATTGGTTTTTGAAAAGGCCGAGACATACGTATAAACTATTAATTTTCTCCGTCATTGCTACCAAACTGAGACTTAGTTCAAGGTAAGGTTTTACACTGTGGTTCCATTGGGTTTGTATGCTAATGAGTCACAGCTTTAGTCCTCTGCAGGCATGTGTTTCTAGGATAATATCCAGGTGGAATATTAAAACCCTCTCCTTCAATGTGTTCAAATGTCTATTTATTAAAGCCAGTACCTCTTACAGTGATTGTTACTACCAGTTTGTTTGACACTATTTGTATAAATCACTTGTAGCTTCAGTAGGAGTTGCCTTTAGCTTGTTTGCTCAGCACCTTGATAGCAATCTGAAGGATAAGACTAAATATAAACATGCAGTAAAGCCAACAGGTTTGCAGTGCCACTTCCACCTATATTTCATAGGTGGAAGTGGCAGAAACCTTTTGTGTGGCTTGGTCTCGTAATCAGACATTTTTCTCAACCGAGGCAGGCTGTGATTAGAATAAACCTCCTATAAATCATGGGAAATATGTACAGAAGTAAACCCTCTTTGTGCAAAGTTTTTCTTAATTGTCTCTTTGGCCTTTCTCTCGTAACTACATCATTAAAGACGAACCTGCTGACTTCACCCAATATTATTGTTATTATTTTTTTTTTTGAAGCCGCTGGAGAACATTATTGGCAGGGAAAAAATAAATA
>NW_027175854.1:7490000-7535000 GCF_023055335.1 Clinocottus analis
GTGTTGATGTGCACAATTTAATGGCATGTGCATTGTGTGTTCATCCCTCATGTCAGTTTAGCAAGCAGCCCACGAACCCCTGACATGGAGTGTATTGCTCTTGGGTCCATGTGAACGCATGCATGTTAATTATTCTGGGTATGTACTTCCGGACAGACACGTGTTGCTTGTGATGTCCTGCAGGTCTTAACACCGCTGACCTCACAACATGACATTATGTTGACTCTTTATGGTAATGAATCTGCTCTGGGAAAAACACCACAAGGCTGCATCTGAGCTGCAACAACCTCGGTGCCCTGAATAATCCCACTATGAATAAAACGTGCGTCTTCCCTGTTATGGTGAGGATGTAGTTGATTCTTCCTGGTAACCCGAGTGTTCCCATCCTATTGTTTTCTAACCCAAACGAGAACACACCAGACCACACCAGATTTGACTCACATGAGATCACTTTCAGTCGCAGAAGTGTTTGGTTTTCTGTCATTGTTTATCTGTTTCTAATCCTTCAATTATTACTTATACGACTTGCTTGACTTCTTTATTGCAGCGCACCCAAAAAAATAAAAATACTTCAAGTTGTGATAGAATGTTTAATCATGAGGGGCACCACAACTTCATATCAACATATATAAGTAGAATAATGAGTACAAACAGTACAATTGAAACTTTGTGAGGAAAATATATGGTTATTATTCTCATTTGGTTGGGAATAACAGTGTTCCAATGCTGCTCACAATGCCATGCCTATTAGCGAGAGATCAATAGCACTTGAGCTGAATGTCATTATGGTTATTAGGCCTGCTTGTGTGTGTGGTAATGAGGCACGAGGACATTATGCAGGGTGGTGCGAGCGCCTGTACATACTGATCACATGAGTATACTTATTATCGTGTCCGCTTGTGTTTCCGCCATTGCTACAAGGTGTATTATGAATTCGTGGCGTGATCGGAGATATAGCAAGCACTCATGAATGCTGAAGTTTCAGAGGCGGTATTTTCAAGGTGAGAGGGAGAGAAATTGATGGTGATTGGGGAGGGAAAGGTGAGCAGAGAGATATACAGTGGGAGACCGAGATAAGGGAAACGGAGACGGCAAGAATAACTTGCAGGAGAACAGACAAAGGCAAAAATAGAAGGGAACAGCAAGCGATTACCACGACTGAGCCGGCAGTCGCACATGACACGTGCGCCTGAACCAAACCAGCGCGTCTAAGGCTCAAGATGAGGTGAAAAATATTATGCATCTTTCTTATTGTCAACAAATCTCATGAAAAGACCAAAACCAACAATGGGTTGATCCTTTTAAGTATAGCCATGTCCAGCCAAAGCCTTATGGAGCTTATTTCTCAGTGCCAAAGAGCTCCATTGTTGTCCAGAAACTATTTAAAATAAAATCAATGAATGTTTTCTTCTTTGTAACAGGGCTAATTATGATAATTCATCGTCACTGATCTGTTCTCAAAGATGAACATTTACAGTGAAAAAGGAAGATCTTGGGATGCGGGGCCAGAGTATTGAGAGATTAACTAATGCCATGGTCAAAGTCAGCCAGTAAAGAAACATGTTTTGTTCTGTGGCCGTTGCACAAGTGACAAGTCATTCCATTACCTGCTATTAACCTTTCTGGTACCCAGAAATAAAAGGATCCATCTCGCAGGTCACTTGCTCGTCTTAAGTAGCTTGATGAATCAGAAGAGTCTGCCTTATAGCTCGTAGCTGCAGAAAACATCATTTTGGAACACTTAGCAGATTGGAAACAAAAATGACACAAAAGATATTTAACATCATCAGCATGTGGCATGTTGACTTTAGAGTACAAGGACTGAGTTTTTGTCGCTTAAAAATATGTGATGTTATGTTGAAAAATGTGCACAACCTCACATTTAATCTATCACGTCTCCACGCCAACTTCAAACATAGTTCAGCACAGTAGCACAGTACTGCCTGATATTAATGTGCTTTTAGTTCAGACTACTCTAACGACACTATGGGAGCGAGAGAAAAACTAAATGACAGAAACTAGTGAGCAAAAAAAACGAGAGCTGGAGAATTTAAAGTTCAAAGCAGGATATGGGTAGCGGCAGATGGCAGGGAGGAGTGAAGAGACAAGGGTAGAGGACCAGAGATAAAGATAGAAGCCGACTGCCAGAGCGAGAGGCCAAGGAGGAGAGGGTGAACCTTGATACGGTGCAGGGAGAAAGACAAGAAGAAGTTAAAGGGAGAGGACAAAGATGAAACACGATGGAGATAGAGAAGGAGCAAAAGCTAGACAGAAGAATTGATATTGGAACGGACAGACATAGAGAGGGAGTGATGCAACCCTGTGAAGATAAGGTGGATGGGATGTGGCAGCGAGGAGGGGGGGGCTCAAAGGGGAGGTCAAAGAATCAGCGCTGTGCTGAGAGTCTCAAGGATGTTCACAGGAAGAAAAAAAAGCTCCAGAAAAGGTTGTTTCAGCTAACATATTTAGAAATATATATATATATATATATATATATATATATATATATATATATATATATATATATATATATATATATACATATATATATATATATATATATATATATATATATATATATATATATATATATATATATATATATATATATATATATTCCTGCTTATAAATTCTGCTTTCTGATCACATTAGTCTGACTCTCCCTCAACAGCTTAATGTCACCTAAAAAGGCCCAAAGCTATTTTAGGCAGGAACCTTTTCTAATTTTTTAATAACAGTCCCTCACTTTGATAACATAGTCGAGTTAATAACACTCTACAGCGTGACCTGTGGAATTATGATTCTCTCAAAGATTTAACATTAATGTTTGCTGTCTTTCAATAGCAAGTGTAAGGCAGGAACGTTCCTCTTCTCTTCTCCCTCCACTTACTCGTCCCATAAAGCACAAGGGCACCAGTGTCATCATCAAAGCTAACATCAAAGTTAAACTATATGGGCTTTCTTTGCTTTTTTTTACTGAGATGCGAATAACTTTTTTTTTTTAAAATTTATGTAAATAAAGTCACACATCCGTTTAAAGTGACTCAACAGAGGAGGAGATCAAAGAAAAGGGGCATTTCCAGCCACCAACATGCATTATGCACGCACATTAGTTGGACTCGGGGAAACGGCGAGGCCGGGCGGGGAGATAACTTGGATGGACAGACGGAGAGGGGGAGGGCAGACAAACAAGAGCAGACAGTAAGGGAGGAACAGGGGGGGGGGGGGGGGGTTGAACGACCGATAGAGAGGAAGACAGAGGGAGAACAAACAGTGTCAGGTTAATGTTAATGGGGACAGGGATCGTGTCTTATTAAATATAGATGACTCTGTTATGGGACATGAAATATACATGAAACACAGCGTTTGACATCCGTACCAGCTGCGTTAGATCGAGAAAGTGAAGCTCGCTCAAGGAAAAAAAAAGAAAACAGCAAAATGAGAGGCATTGTGGCGCGAGAGAGCAAAAGAAAGGGGGGACAAACAGACAAAAGGGAAGGACATGGAGAGAGACATCAGAGGAAGACAAGGATCGTGACAGCATCTGATCCCAGGCCAGCGGTTGCCACTCTTTTTTTTGTGTCTTCTCTTCATGGACAAGGGCTTTTCCTGAGACAGGGATCAATATTATATTGCTGTTTGTTGTGCTGTTGATCCTCAGTGTATGAGTGTTAATCTGAGGTCTTCACTCTGTGTGGTTATGACAGGGCCCATGGGACTTATAACCAGAGCAGGGCTCCTAACCCCAGTGTCCTGGTTACAACTCCCATCGGGCTCACATATATCCCTGAGTCCCTGGGGTCACGGCCCAACAACTTTTCTGACCCCGCGGACAAAGTCAGTGTTTCTGTGTCAGCCTGTGAGGTCATTCATAGAAGCATAAAAGCAACAGGGACAACACAAGACTTTTGTCTACATTCTCCCTGTTTTAATAGGTAAAGATAGCGTTTTCCTGTCTCTCTAGGTCTCGGTGAAAACCAAGACAGGCACAAGGTGGAACAACATATTCATCTTTTGTTTCCATTATTAAATGTCAGAATTATCCTTATCATATGCTATGAGATTGTGAAACGATGTTATCTGGTTCTGTAGAAGCTGCATGGGCGAAACGGTGCCGCTGGTTTGGAAACCTTCTTGTATATTAAGTAAAAAGGTTTCCTTTTTGACGGTTAGTTGGTTAAAGCCACTAGAATTCACTGGCTAGGCAGTTAGACAGTAATAAATAACCCCATAATAATTTTATTGAAAGGCTTGATGTGTCAATTATAATTCCATAAACTGTCATCAGATAATTAATTTGACCTTTGACTCTTTGTGTTTTTTTCGGTGTTAGTTGCTAGAATGACATCTCCACACAGAATAACTATTATATATATAATTGTAAGGGTTTCCCTATTAACCGCCTGCACCCATCTGCTCAGTCAGTATGCACACAGCGATTTAACCGCACAGACGTTTGACTTGTTAGCGGTTGATATCACTTACACTTAACCTCTGCCTCCGTCTTTGTTTCCAGTTGCTAGGAACCAGTATGAGCGAATGAGCAGTGATGTCACCATGCAGTGCGGCTCCCTGGACAATGACGCGTCGGTGTCATGGAAGGTGAACGGGACAGATGTGAAAGCTCAGCACCTCCTCGAGGGCCCCAGACTGATGCTGACCGAAGTGGACCTGGGTCATAACGGACTCTACAGCTGCTTTCAGAACCCACACGGAGAGAGGCGTGACACCATCTTCCTCCACATCGGCAGTAAGTACCCAGACAATCGCCCGCCGAATGTCATTTCATATAAGACATGATGAATCTTTAATCATCCCAAAGGGGAAACTGGGTAATTGCTGCAGAATATAAATGAGAAGAAAAGAAAAAAAAAAGTGGTGCCACTGACCGCGATGCAAGCAATTACCACTCCAAAGGAAAACATATGATTTATTAATAAGACACATTATACACACTTTTGCATTTATATATATTTATCTATTATATGTGAAAAAGCAAAGGCAACAACAATGCAATGGTTACGGCTGTCCGGCCGGCTGTACGCATGAACTCACAACAGAACGTCTGGTCAGCCAGCGCTACAGGCGGCTGGTCACTGAATTTGACCCGGTGGTTCAACAAGTCAATCAGGTGCGAGCCGGCTGAATCTGCAGCTGCTGTTGAGCATGCTATCTAAAGAGACTGGCGGGCATGCGATTATCAGAAAGGCGAGAGGATTGTAACCACGCCACCGGTATGAAAAGTGAAATTGACGGTATGAAATACAAATAATGTAACTTTTAATAGTGAGTTATAACATTTGAAGGGCTGAACATGATGATAGCAGTCCTTGCAATCGGAGCCGCTGCCGGCTGACAAGCTGATGATTAGTTGTTAAAATGATATTTGGACATTTAGCAGTTATGGCTTTGAATTTTAATTAACATGCAAAAGCTAAATGGGCGTCGGTTTAACAACGTGTCACGGTGGCGTGTGAGTTGGCATAGGCGTCCGTTGAGATCTATTATTCTGATGGTGGAGGGATTTTTTGATGCGCTTGTGCTTAATAATGTTATTGAAATAGGATTGACTTGTAAATGACAAGTAGCCTCAGGGTTTATTGGAATGAAAAGCACCTTCACTAAATATAGTATTCAGCTAATAATGTTTATTATAAAGCACCTTTTTGGCCATTGGTTGAATACTTCCTTCTGTGTTTCCATCGTACATCGTCAAATAAGTAGCAATGTTTATTTTTCAGGAAAAACCAGTAAGTGTGTTTTTAATTTCCTTATGTTGCAATCATTAATACCTCAGATGTATTGTGACAGCTCCTTCCTATAATCTGCACCTTTACCTTCTCACTCCACTTTGTGTTGGGCTGTTGTAGTACATCTGTCACCGTGTCAGTGCTCCATTTTTCCGTTTGATGCCTGTGTCTATTTGATGCCTGTGTCTTCTTTATTGTAGCAGGGAGAAAAAAGGCATTATCTCTGCTTGACAGTTCCTTCACATACAGTACAAGCATCTCCCTCCGTCTTTTGCTAATATAAAGAATAGGCAACGGTTTAAATTGAATTCCTGAGGGTATCACGCTACAGCTGCTAGCTGGTGAAATTAGATCAATTTTTGGGCATCAGTCATGGCAGACCACTTCAAAACGGTGCCAAAAGTGGCACATTTTGATACACTGCAGTAGAAACCCCATCGTCCATCATTCCCGCTTTTGAAAATTGGAACCCACACCAGAGTTCTTATTTTTGACACTTTTGTTCTATAAAGTTTACCTCCGGACTGAATTGGACAACAATGGATTGAAAGAAAGGTAGACTGCTGCCCTACCTGAGCTGAATCAAGATATTACCACAATGTCATTCATTTTATAATGAAAGTGTCCAGAAGGCATACCCATTGGCTAAACAGGAAACCATACCTGTATGATTCCACCCCTGATAGAAAGCCAACCGCACCTCCCATCAAGATTGCATCCCAGGCCGAAGTTGGACGCAACATTCCCATGCAAATGTTTGATGAATGAGACCGTACGGGAGTGTGACAGTTTGGTAATCATATTGCCGATGATGAATTACTGAATGCTGAAATAATACTAAATTAATGAGAGTTTTTTGTCATTGTAGGTTATGTCAGCAGGGTGAATGATGCAATGCATAAACAGACCAGCAAGTGTGTCTGTGTGTCTGTGTGTGTGTGTGTGTGTGTGTGTGTGTGTGTGTGTGTGTGTGTGTGTGTGTGTGTGTGTGTGTGTGTGTGTGTGTGTGTGTATATATGTGTGTAAGAGAGAGAATGAGAGGCAAGGCAAGCACATTTCAACAACAAGGCGATTCAAAGTGCTTCACATAAAACCATTAAAAGCAAAACATGATGCAGATTTAAAAATGGTTAAGAAAACATTAAAATAGTTAAGAAAACATTAAAATAGTTAAGAAAAAATACAAATAAAATGAATACAATTTGCAGTGCAGGTTAAGAAATATAATGCGGTAGTGAGCTGCAGCAATTGAGTCTGGTTCATTTAAAGGCAGCAGCAAACAAAACAAGTCTTCAACCTGGATTTAAAGGAGCCGAGGGTCTCAGCAGACCTGCAGCTTTCAGGTTTGTGGCGCATAAAAGCTAAACGCTTCCTCTCCATGTTTAGTTCTGACTCTTGGAACAGAAAGTAGACCAGAACCAGACGACCTGAGGGGTCGGGAACGCTGCAGCGTTCTGAATCAGCTGCAGCTTTCTGACTTGACTTTTCACAGAGGCCTGTGAGACAGAGAGAGGAGAGAGAGAGAGAGAGAGAGAGAGAGAGAGAGAGAGAGAGAGAGAGAGAGAGAGAGAGAGAGAGAGAGGTATAGAGAGGTATACCTCTGTGTGCAAGCTAATACATGTGTGTACATTATACTTCTTTTTCACCAACAGACATTTTCTGCAACATAATGACACTTTGTTGGTCCCAAACAGTGTGAGATGGGATAGATACTTGCATATATTTGTCTTGATATCAGTTGGTGATTATATGACACACACACACACACACACACACACACACACACACACACACACACACACACACACACACACACACACACATTGAAATCAATCAATCAGCTTTTTCTTTTTCTATCCTACTGTATTCCACCCCTTGTGTACTTTCTCTCTCTCTCTCTCCCTTGCTCCCCCCTACCTTCTCTCTCTTTTGATCCGCTTTTTCAATATGTTAACTGTCACCTACAAAACTTTAAAGTGTCACGCAGACACAGCGCTAACGACATAATGACAAGCTACACTTTGTCGTGATTACCGTCATGATGATAGTTTGATTTTATGCAGTGTTCATGGCGCACACCGGGGGCTTGTTATGTTTTACACGGATGTAAGTGTTATCAGGAGAACAGCACAGAGCCATCTGTCTGTGCCTTTTTTTAATTCCTTTTTTAAATCTTCTTCTTCACCCTTTGTCTCTTTTTACCTCAAACTTTTTGAACTTCCCATCCTCCTCTCTCTCTCTCTCTCTCTTTCTCTCTCTCTCTCTCTCTCTCTCTCTCTTTTTCGTCCAGTTCTTTCCTGCATCCATACCTTCTCTCCTACCCGTCTCTCTCTGTCATCTTTGTGTCTCTCTCCTGTACGTTCCCCTCCCTCCCCCCCTCCGCCTCCCTCTGCCCCTCTTGTGTTTTGGCTTCTAGTTTTGCGGCGGCATCTGTTAGCTGTGTGTTTACACTGGTTTGCATTAGGGACGGAGGACGTCATACTGTGACCCCCGGATCCGTCTGTGTGTGCGTGTGCTCGCTCCACCTTCACGCCGCTTTTTTATGGAGCTTTCGTGAGGAACGCGTTAACACAACAGCGCGAGGAGGCCGCGATCGCTCGCGTCTTGTATTTTCATGTGAAAGTTTGATTTGCCCTCCTTTTTGCATTATTTCACCACTGTATATATCTCTGCGGGGTGTTTATATTCTGCCTGTCACTTTGGATACATACAGGGCTTCAATTACTCAAAAGAAACTTCAAAAATATGCATAAATATGGAACCGTGTGCTTGTGTACGCTGATGGATAGAAGCAAGTTACTTCTGCCTGTTCTATTATTGCACTGTGGTGTTTAAAAAAAAAAAGTGCCTTTCTTCGCTCACACACTCTCGCACACACACACCCTCGCACACCAGCGCTAGAGGACATCTCTAGACACAATCGTCTAAAAGAGTAGTGTTGTTCAATGATAGAGAGATAGAAAGTGACAGACTAATATAGAAAAATGAAATGGTATGGACAGTAAATGTTCATTATAATTTAATAAGTAAGAGGTCATAAAAGCCAATAGCTCTTCGGTAAAATACAACATCACTTTTCCTTTGCTGTCAAAACGGGGGAAAGTTATTGCTGCCGTGCCCTTTTCTGGCTCCGTCCATTCTTCTGTGTATTGCTGTCTTCAATGGCCGTCAGATAAACATAATTTATAGCGAGCCAACAGTGGCTCAGCCAGTTATTCAGCCTCCCAGCAAACACAACATCAACTGCAGTGAACAACTCAACAATCCTATCTGCAGCTTGTCACTCAGGTGACCTGGTGACCTGTCACTCACAGATGATGTGAAATAGCTAAAGTTCATATTATCTTTCTCACAGATTATTTGAGTGACAAAGAGAACACCCTATTCCCAGAAAGTCCATCACCGTAATGACAAGTTTTTCAACATATATAATGAAGAAAAAACATTTACATTGCGAATCATGATGAAGCGTCTGCAAAACAAGACAAGGGCGTCCTTCCTTTAGGTTTGGCATTGACTCATTGTTGTAAACAAATCCAGTCAGAGTCGCTCTCAGATCCCAGCGGTGCCATTATGTAAACTGGGTTGCGGTGCCGACTTCTTTTTCCCTTAACACCACAAATGATAACATGTAAGTCCTAACCGCCAGTGTCGTGGCCGTGGGGAGGGGTTGTCAGGCCAAGTCCATTTGACTCTTTTTCTGCAGTCTTTCAGTGTCCATCGTTCTCTCTTAATCTAACACGTGTCTGAATGACCCTGCGATATCTAAAGTATGACTCACCAGCAGAACAGATATACAGCTTGAGAAGAGAAACATTTGTCTACCGTCAGAGTTTTTGTGAGATTTCTGTTCTGTGGTATCAATCAGTATCTGGTGGGCTTTAGGTCTTATTTTCAAATCGACAAGAAAGACAGCTTTATTGAAAAAGTTATATTTGCAGCATTTTCATTTTCAGTACAGAAGCATCCAAAATCATGGTCATGCAATCATTAAACAGATAGTTATCGATTCAAATATAACAATTGCTTACTTACTTACTGTTTTGTGACTGTCTCTACACAACATTCCAAATATTTGATTGTTTTTTTGTTAAGTAAAAAAAAAGGAATCCCAAAGTAAGGTGAATATTGGGATTGCTTTGCTGTTGTCATGTGAGAATATGTTCCCTCTCAGCCTTGCACCGACATAAATTACAGCCAATACATGTGTAGCCTCGCCCTCATCTTAAGTCAAGGATAGAATGGAAATAAAATGAAAGCGGCCCCACTAATGAAGGTCAAACTTGATGAATCCATTCCTGCTCAGCTGGTTCAATCCAATGTTTACCCGCAGATGGAAGCGCACAAAACACGCCTCACTAAGGATGAGTTAGAGGACGAGTGAGTTCTCTTGTTGGATTGATGTGCATCTCCTATCCTCAGGCAACTTATGTCCACACACACACACACACACACACACACACACACACACACACACACACACACACACACACACACACACACACACACACACACGCTCAGGGGACCCATGCTACATGGCTGGGTAATGGAATTGTCTTGTCTCCTTGTAGACAGATCGCTATGGAGGAGGGGGAACCCGTAGAGCTCCATCTCCTCTGGGACTTCCCGTTCAAACCAGGAAGTATTTGGCCCCACATGTTAGGGCATCGTTAGAGCTACTCAGCTTCCATTTTAATTACGCCCCTCGCTCGTTCCAGTACTCGGTCTATCATAATAAATAGCAAATACCTGCACGGAGGATTTACACAGCCTTCGACTGTAAATCAACAGTTTGTCAACCTCGGCCGATCTCTCAGGTTTCGTTGCTGTCAGCAAGAGTAGCGGCCCAGCTTCCTGAAACGTTGCGGAATGAGTTTTTTTAAAACTCTTAAAAACTAACTAAAGTCTTAATAACCTAGAGTCTCTGCAGCTACCAGATGAGTTGTACTCTCATTGACCTCTGACTTCTTAAGGTGAAATAGAACTTTCCTTCAGAAATCAATGAAATATAAATCAGACTTTTGTAGATGAGAATTTTAATCCTAAGCGTAAATTGAGCCACAATGCATCTGTCCAATTTTATGTTTAGTTACAGCTTGGAACAGCAAAAGCAATGTCTAACAAATATACCTTATTGTGTTTTCTCTTCCATGTGCCCTCACTGTCTTCTGTATCTAACGATGTTCTACTCAGCATCTGAATATTCATCACTGTCACTGCATTTGTTTCCTGTTCTCTCTTCACCTCTTTTTCTCCTCATATCGCCCAATTTCTTGCCTCTCCATGTTTGTGCTTGATTTGCAGCACAACAGCAACTCCCATTACTTTAGTCTTGCAGACAACCATAACAAATAGGAAAATGGACCCGCTTTAAAAAGTCAATGGGAAGCCATGAGGGAAACTCAAACATATAAATAAAAAACAAATTTAAAAAAAAACAGTCATTGTGTGCTTTGGCCTCTTTGTATTCGTTGGGTATCAGGAGTAATCTGGCAAGACAAATTGTTTTCCCCTTTCTCAATTCTGCTGTGTCAAAAAGGAGATGGCGTGGCAAATATCTTTATCAGTGTCAAGGCCTCAGAAATATAATGTGTCCGTTTGCTCTTTATAAAGTGTGGTGTTTATCCAGAATTTCATGTATTACATGTATTTGTACTTCAGACAAGAGCTCACATTCTATGTGTATTTAATATAAAAGAAGCATCTGTACACACACACACACACACATACGTTGATCCAAAGTTAAATTCCAAAGGTTTTAAAGCTCAGCCAAGGTCGTCATTTTGCTAGACTTGAGTCCAGTACTGAGGTCTTTTTTTATCTTTATATTTTAAGATTATGGCCCGATTCCTTGGTCATTCTATCTCATTCCATGTCTTTCTTTCTCCTCCACTAATCCTCTTATACAGCCCCTCTAGTCCATCCCGTATCACCCAATACTTTCTCCTTTTCTTGTCATCTCCCTCTTGCTCTTTGGTGTTCATAAGCTTCCCTTGAAGGTGTCACACTGTGACTTTGCACTCCAGTGTGCCCCTGCTGTCCTCGCTGGATGTAATGCATATTAGTGTGTACCGCCCAGCTATGAGCTCCAGTACAGTGCAGATAAACACAAACAGCTAATCGGTCAATGGTGTCTCATGAATGCTGTGTATTCATAGTTTGATGAAATTACTCAATAAAACATGAAAAAAAAACTAAACAAATAACAAATATAATGTCCTAGCTGACTGTAACATATAAACATATAGCAAAAATCCTTATGTATACACATTCTACAAAGTTCAAGCTTCTGTGTAAAAAACACAGATAAAGTTAGAGGGAGAAGTGAACGCTGCAAAATGCAAAACAGTCTGAAGCTGAAGTTTATAACAGGGGCCCGTAGATCAAATCGGCGAGGTGCGGTGAAAGTCTCCCCGGTAAGAAGCTGAATTGGAGGGAGACTAAGTTAGATAAAGCACAGCTTGAGACAGAGAAGCTTAGGTTAAGCAATGGAAGCCTAACACAGGAAATAGTGCAGGTAGAAAGCAAGGATTCAGGATCTTTGAGGATTTAGCAAAAAAAAAAGAATTGTGCATGTCAGTGATGAGAAAAAATGAAATAGGTGCTGCACTTGCTCTGCTAAAAAGGATGTGAACCCTATCATTAAAAAAAACAAAAACACAATAGAGAGAAGGCTTTGTCGGAGAAGACACTCCAACACATTTAATTGGCATCTGGGTTCAATACAAATGGTAAAATATCGTAACCTATGCATATTGGGTTGCCACACAAGACCAAAGTTGGTGCAACTGGAGCGTTCTGTGAAGGGCACACATCCGTGTTAAAAGCACGAGGCTCACGGTTTAGTTTTTTGGGCGGCTTTAAAGCCAATTGGAGCAAACTTTAGCAGCTGAACTTGAGCAGCAGGAGCATCACTTCTCGTCTTCTAAAATGCTGCTCCTTGCACCAATTAAATTTGCAATGCTCAAACTTCGTTCCACTCTAATGCTCTGCATGAAACAAAAACGTGGAAGCATATCTGGTAATTGGCAGGGTGAGATGGGTGCGCTGTTGCTGTCCTAAACCTCCTTTGCTTTGCGTTTGCTAATCCTACACCTTCTTTCTTCCTCCGTCCTTCCACTCACAGTTGACCCCTCCCTTAAACCGCTCCGGTCCTCCACATCATTCCTCTCCTCTTTATACTCACTTATTGTAAGTCGCTTTGGATAAAAGCGTCAGCTAAATGTAATGTAATTGCTCTTCCCGGTCCTTTTCCTTCCTTTATATCTGCGAGGATTGAGAAAGACTTGAGTCCACTACACGATATAGTCACGATGCTATCTCATTGCGATAACTTATGTGATATATTGGGTTTTATTACTTTTTTGAAGTTATGCAGTTTGTCGACATATTTCGTATCTAATAAGACACGATTACCAACAGTAACAATACATTTTACTTGCAGTATTAATATTTTATACATTTAAAAAATGATACTTGGCTGCTGTGTGTCGATACAACATTGACACCCAAAGTGAAGCAATGCGATGCTGTGATGCTGCTTTCCCTGCATCCCTTATATTTGCACACCCTGCTCATTTTTTCATGGAAGACTGATCATTGTATAAACAGATTTAAAATGGTCTTGAGGGTCAATAAATTATGTTGGTTATCTTTGAATATTAAAGTGCATATTGATCAAACTCTTGATGAGAAGAAAAAAATGTGTCTACATTGAAGCTATCCAGGGTTCATTGTGTTCTCTTTCTCTCTTTCCAGTGTCTCGCTCCGTTTCTCAACTTACTGACTGTTATTATCTTGTCTCCTCTGTTCGCTTCGCTTTCCTACAGTTGATGTGGAGCAAAGTATAAATGCCTTTGGTTTGTCTGTGGGTTGTGCATGTAGGTGTTGCCGCTCGCGGCTGCCTTTTTCTATACGCTTCATATTAATTTGTCACTCTGCCTGTGCAGGTGTTCACAAGCATCAATGTTTATGCCAAGATTTGCAGCTGCATATCTGTGTGTGTGTGTGTGTGTGTGTGTGTGTGTGTGTGTGTGTGTGTGTGTGTGTTTGTGTGTGTGTGTCTGTGTCTGTGTGTGTTTGTGTCAAGAAGGTAAAGGCTTGTTCCCTCTTGTCTAGTGTCCAGTGAAATAGAAGTTTCTGGGCTGTCTCAGCCCTTTTACAGTCCTGTGTGTGTGTGTGTGTGTGTGTGTGTGTGTGTGTGTGTGTGTGTGTGTGTGTGTGTGTGTGTGTGCTTGTGCGTGTGTGTGCGTGCATATGAGAGAGCGATGTAGGAAAATAGGGGTTTTGAACAGAAAGTATTCTCAGTGTCCAGCAGTAAGGTTAAGTTGTTCCATTGACGTCAAGCAACTGAGGAATGGTCAGATATTTATAAAACATGGATGTGTGTATCTGCCCGCACAAAGCCATTCAAATGTCAAATACCCTGAGAGGGGACACCGTGCGCGCCTGTACCCCTCTCAGCCGGCCCTGTCGCATCCATTCCATTTAATGTGTCCCAAACCACAAAGCAAAACTCTACAAAAGCTTGCTGTCAAAATCACAGGTGTAGAAACTGTTCGCTGCCTCATCTTTTGGGATTTTGACTCCCGGAAGATGTCACCATTGATCATACTCCATTATAACACTGAAGCAAAAATAAAATAATCAGTTTCCTAACTGATTTATACTTACTTCCTTTGATAAATCCTCTATAATCTCGTATAGCCACCTGTTTAAATGTGCTACTGTCTAAAAAAGAAAAGCTATGCTTTAGTGTAGACTTATCATCCTATAAAACAGTGTATGCAGAAATGCACTCCAGTAAAGCCATATACATAATAAACACATAACTTACTTGTGAGCCAATCAGCATTTGGAAAATAAAGTGAAAGCCGGGTTCATGCCTGACATGGTGGATGTATCACTTTTCAAAACCTCATCTCCTGAGACCAATCAGATATTCTGTGTCACATGTCATGGGGAACTCATCAAAAATAGATTGTCACGCATGAGGATTATAAAAGTTTAAAATCCACCGCAGCCATTGGTGTGTTTTGTATAAAATATGAAGTCTCACATAAAGATCTTTTCTGTTTTATAGAGATCTTGTTTTTTTGTCTTCATATTTCATAAATGACAATCTTAGCTTTATTGTACATTTTCATCAGAGTAAAATAAAAGGTTTCCTTTATATTATTTAGGTTTCCATTGCTGCTCAACAGCAAATAAGCAATTATAAGCATACCTTCAGTCTCAGCTGAGAGCCAACGCACACATGAAGAGTGTCACAAACCCAGAGAGTCAATGAGCCTCGTGCAGCCACAGTCTCTTGAATGATGATTTTCAAGAGCACCAGTGCTTGCATTAAGCATCAAAGAGCAGAAATCCACACGTTAACCCACACATGTGCTAATCCAATCATTATAATGACTCAAAACTGCAGACTAAAAAATAAAACATCTAAATTTAATCTTGATTATCTTAATTTGTATGCATGTGTTCCCTTGCATAGGACAACCCTTTGTGTTGTGTGAAAATACAAACAGTGGTATGAAGGGAATACGTTCTTAAACCACTTCCTGAATGAAGGCCATTGTGTTGATGAAAAGAAATAAAGAAAAAACAAATGAGTGAGGAGAAAAATGGATGTATTAAATTCAGAAAACCCAACATGAGGATTTGTTTTAGGTAGAGTCCAACAATATATCACATGCATATGCATGTCCCTGCATGCTCACCAGATATACTTTTTTCACCCCTCATAAATCCATATATATATGTGTGTAATAAACTAGGGCCTAACGCAATTTTACGCTTCAAGATAAAAGTGACTTCTCCATTTAGTCTGTTCAAGCTTTTCTATTTGATGCAGCAAACTAATCTACACTTCCAAAGGAGATTGTTTCCCACTCACTCACTGATGTATTAAGCCGATGATAATATACAGGCAGGATGCTTGTCACCTAAAATGTGCTTCGGGAGCGTATTCTGCTGCAGCAAGCCTCTGTAGGAACAAAGAGATACATCTTTGGTGGCATTTTTTTGTAAAGAAAATGGTGAATATCGTGTTGATTTAAACTAAAAATCTGTGCTTGTAACCTCCAGGAGAGGAGGCTCTATTACAGGACTGGTTCATTAGGCTGCATTTGTCTCTAGCAACTACCCAATGCATACTGGATTTCCTTCATGCACAGTATATACACTTAGCATACAAATTAGGTCTAGTAGCAGTAACATAATCAGGAGTCACTGTAGTAGTGGCATTTTGTACTGTATTTGTGCTGCATTAAATAGAAGATTATTAGGGTCCCAAGCACCACTACCACCAAGCCATTGCTGCGGCAGTGCTGTCATCCTGGTGATGTCTCAGTTACACCAGCTTGTTGGTCCACTCTCCTGGGGACCGAGCAGCTGTGAGCCTGGACTGTGGCTAAATGGACGGATATACCCACAGAGCACAACAGCATGGGAAAAGAAAAGCCGGGACAGGGGTAGACAGATGGAGAATGAAGGGAAAAGACACAAGGCAAGATTTGCATTATAAAGATGTGTTTTGTCAAGTTTAACACAAAAAAAATAAATGGCACTGAAATGTGTTAAAGTTTCATTAAAAAAAAAGGGCTGAGAGGGCATGATGTGAAAGAGTGGGCCATGGGAAGTAGGAACTCTGCTTGTGTTTAGGATAAACAAACACTGCCTTCTGGATGTTCGGACACGGGCATGCTCTCTCGCACACACGCACACACGCACACACTCACACACACACACACACACACACACATGCACATGTTGCGGTGGGCGGATGAAAGGAGTCTCGGGCAAACATAGCTCCTGTGTCGAATGAGCCACTCTTATTGTGGAAAAACACAGACATGTTGGTCTTGGCCGGACAAGAATGTGGGCCGTAATGCAACTGTGTGTGTGTGTGTGTGTGTGTGTGTGTGTGTGTGTGTGTGCGTGCGTGCGTGCGTGCGTGCGTGCGTGCGTGCGTGCGTGCGTGCGTGCGTGCGTGCGTTCTGCATCGAAAGCTCAAGCTTCCTAGTTATTTGTGCTGGCTTTTTGTTTCAGTCAGCGCACACACACATGCACACACACACACACACACACACACACACAGATATACATCAACTTAGACACTCACATACACTTTCATAGCAAGCCTAATTATCTATTTTACGGTTTGAAAAAATGTAAACCCAGCTCTTTTTGGTACATTTTGAGTTGCACATCTAATGGTGTGTGTGTGTGTGTGTGTGTGTGTGTGTGTGTGTGTGTGTGTGTGTGTGTGTGTGTCTGTTTGAGCATGCTCACTTCCTCTTTCCATCATTCCCTTCCCTCTGCTCCTTTTCACGTTGCGTCTCTTTCTTTCAACTTCCGACGCTGTTATTTATTTTTTGCTTTTATCCATGCAGGTATCGACAGCCGATGCCATTCCTCCATTTCCTCACATTATCTATCGTACCTGTTCATCTCATCTGCCTAACCAGCGTCGTTAGCTTTTAAGTGTTTGGGAGGGCAATTCACACAGAATCCGATGAAATACCTGCTGCTGTGAGGTAAAATCTTTGTAGCGCTTATCGACTCAACCCTTCAGGAACTGCAAAACATGCAGTTATTTATTTATTTTGTGTCTTTGCTTTTAATGTGAAAAGCATTCCGTTAGCCTTGGTTGGAATGGGTTTCATTTATTGTGGTTTATACAAGCTCTTAGTGAATTTTCCATTAAGATCACAGTTTTTAATAGACAGTTACAATGCCGATAAAGACACATTGTTTATTCTGAACACATTCAAATAGACCAAATAGATTAAAATTAAAATTGAAAACCTTGACATTAAAGCATGGCCAAAACCGTTTCTCTACCACATTGTGAGGAATCATAAGTGAATGATGAACGTCCTGTGTCATAAAAACCTCTTATGATGAAGCATGCTTAATAATTCATTACAAGTAATCCTGTCAGTTTGAATTTAGAGAGCGCTTTTTGAAGAACACGCCAAACCCCAAAGTCTTTGTTGCTAATCAAAGCAGTGAAACAGATCTTTGACTTAGGATTGAGTGTCATTTAGCGGCGGAAATGCACTCACATTCTGAAACACCTAATTGATTTTAATGTTACTACGAGGAACTTTTATGTTGTGTTGATTCTGACAGTCCCTGTGGACAAAAGTGTTTCGAAGACCTAAATCCCTAATGAAAACCTTGTCACTGCAGCAGGGCCTCACACTTGGACTAGGACTGTGCAGCCTTGCTTCCTATTTCTGATCTTTTTCTTGTTTTCATCCATCCAGCATGACATTATCTACCGTCACACATTCTTAAAGCCAGTAAGATGCAGTAAGATACATTTGTTACTTCTTTGTAAATGTTGAGAAGAATCTTCTAAAAGTCATGAGCATTGTTAGATTGAATGACGTGCAGTACACACTAACCTCCAGAACAAACCATTTCTTCAATACCTTGGGGGAAAAAAAGGTAATTATAAATAACTCATGTATTTGTTAAGAGGCACAAGCACACACACACACACACACACACACACACACACACACACACACACACACACACACACACACACATACCCACGCACACACACATAAATACACACACTCATGCACACGTGTGTCTGACGTTGTGTGATAAAGCGAGATTAACTTTATCAGAAAACTCAAAAGAGAAAATAAATAATTTCAGATTTCTTTCAGCATCTCTGGAGGGGAAAGTTATTGTGTGCTAATCAGAGAAAAAGATGAAATCATCAAAGCAATATTACAGTCTACTGAGTCCGCCTGCATCTCCATGCTCAGTTTGCTTTCTCATTTCTCTCTCAGCCTCCCTCTGCTTTCTGCCTCTGTCTTCTCCCTCTCTGTCAAGTCCTTCTCCTCCAAGCCTCTCTCTCTCTCTCTCTCTCTCGTACACGGCCCTCTTTGTCATTCTCTCGAATATCCTTTCTGTCAATGTTTTCCTCACTTTGCCTCCACATCCCTGATGACGATTTGAGCTTGTTGCATTTTTCTAACATCTTAGGTGCAGAATGTAAACTACAACTTTCACACGTCATAATTTATGAAAATGCAGCCAACAAGAGGTTAGCACAGACCTCGATGAACACAGAGTATGTTCTGTTGTTGACATTGTTGTTGAGTGATGCACTTCCTGCTGAACGATGACACAAAAAGAAGATATAGATAAACCAATTTGAATTGCTAATAGGCTGTTGCTGGATAGAAAGTGTGCCCTCACACAGCATTTCCACGCTTGAGCTATTTCAGTGACATCCAACATCATCGTGGCAGCAGATGTTTGCTCTGTGTAATCACTCAACACTCGATGATGTTATTTGCAAATTACAATATGGACATTCAGTGCATTAAATTGGATTGAATCTCTATTCTCCTCCCCTTCTTATCTTACATGCAGCATCTTTGTATTGTCAATGTCCTTCGTTTTTGTCTCGCAATTATTTTTTTTAGATTATTAATTATAATTATCATATTGTATGTAATTTATTTTATAAGCTGAACCAGTCAATTGAAAAAAGTCTGTCTTGCCTCTCCGGTCCTGTTGCAGTATCTTTGTAAAGCTTATTAAGAAATAATTAACCTAATTCACTTTTGCTTCAGGCAGAGTATCCCAATGGTTTTCGTAGTACTGACTTACAATGAAAAGAGCGATAGTTGACAGCGTGAAAATGCTTTTGGGAAATGAAGACAGAATTATGACAGAATTATTAATAACATTGCCCTGTTGCACTGGGCATGCAAGTCATTACTGTGGTATGAATCGTGAATATTGCTTATTTGAAAGACTAAGCAAAGGGGGTAAAAAATTAGTCGGACAAAAAAAAGTAAAAAATGAGGCCTGTGCAGTTGTATAGAACATTGCGTTTGTTTGTGTGAAAGTCAATCTGAATCCTCAACTATGCCTTTTTCTTGGATGTATGTCCTAGCTTGGTATAGTTTAGCTTCACTTTAGCTCTAATACAAAATACTATAGTGTGATGTAAGCTATTTTAGGAAAAAACATTCCAGTTCAGGTGGTTAATTATCAAGAAATTGTATGAAATACAGTGTGATTGAGCTGGAGTCAGTGACAAAAGAGGAAATGTTGTGCTATTTGTCCCTACAGGGCGGAACGTATTTCCGCTGCTCCTCCGACCAGCCTTTCATTTCCTTCTGTCCATCTTTGCTCTCTGTTGATAATGATCTTGGCAGGCCACAATGAATAATGTACACTTACCGTAATGGTCGGAAGAGGTTCAGAGAACACACACACACAAGGACCAGGCATACACACACACACACACACACACACACACACACACACACACACTTACACTCGTTCATAATTGCACACACAGAGAGACACGCTGTGACATGCTTAGACATTTACACAAACAAAATATGTTGCTTGAGTACAACGAATCAAATGCAACCACGTACACAATCATATGTGCATAAACACACACTCACACATACTCACAGACACACACGCTCGCGCGCACACAGCTGAGGGTAATTCCCTCATTTCTTAATGATGGGCATCAGAGAGGAGGTAATGTAAATTATTAAAGCACACAGCAATTAGATACATCACACTCCCAGGGAGACATACACTCACTCACCCTTACAGACACACACACATCAGATGATGGACACACACAGTGGGTAAGGCGCACGATCACAAAGCACACACATTTTCAAACTGTTAGAAATATTGTTTTAGGCATATGAAGGCGCATATGTATGAACTAATCCTTTCAAAGCCGTACTCCCTGTGAACGCACTCGAGCATGCAGCGGGCGTGTTATGATGACAGTTATGATATCAGAGCTAATTATAGGTGTATCATTCACCTGAAGCAAAATAAGAGGGTCTGACTTAATGTTTGACTCGGAAATGTAATCCTGATGAATACATCTCAGACATTCCACGAACACGGTTAGAGAATACGTCCAACATATTCCAACATTGGACATATAAACAAACATCTTGTGTGTGTGTGTGTGTGTGTGTGTGTGTGTGTGTGTGTGTGTGTGTGTGTGTGTGTGTGTGTGTGTGTGTGCGTGCGTGTGTGTATTCAAAAACAGAGGTCTTTAATGAGGAGATTGATGAATTTTACATTCTTACACAAAGCATACACACAATTTATTTAATAAGGTAAAAGTAAAGCAAGTAAAAGACATTCAAATTTGGTGAGGTCACATTTGAATGTGAAATTGTATTCCGCAGAACAAAACATTGTATTTTACAAATAAAGGAAGTATATCTGTCAAATAAAAGTAGTGGGGATAAAACTCTATGTCCCGTCCCTGTGACAGTGTTAAATGACGTCCCCGCCATGTGCAGAACATTCCTGCTTTGTCCTCACGGTCTTGACCCTGTGACCTCCAGGTTAATGGCCGGCTAACGTCAAACACCTCGAGCGTCAAATACCCTTTTAGAAAAGGTATTAGAGCAGCTTATTAGATCTGGATGCTAGTGTCATTACAGAATTCAATCTCAGCAGTCTAACTCGTTTCCAGGCTTGAGACACATTTCCTAGGAGACAATGTCCGCTGTCCATTGCAGTTTGAAAAGGATGAATTATTCATTTTAGGTTTCTACATGACAACAATTTTTCATATTTTCAGAAATCCTTTGGACATTAGAAGTCTATCATTAAATGCATAATGCATGCTTTAGCAATGTCAAGGGCAATGTGTAGGGCTTTTGAAACACATGTGAGGATCAAGCTCCCATTACATTACTCACCCTTCTGTCATTAGAGGTGGAGGCTATTACAGGCTATTGAACACGAATTTGGATACAAAGATAAACTGTTCAGTTGGGATTAATGGCCCCATGGGTAAATGGTGCATGAGTTATTTGGTGTCCTGCAGGGTCATAGACAGAGGGCAGCAGGGTGATGTGGTACAGGGCGTCATCATTCATTTTATCTTTGGTTAAATGGATGTTCAGGCTTTCATTGTACACAGTGAAGTTGTATATTTCTCTTTAAATGTGACTAGTAAACTGCTTTGCATTGAATTGTAGTGTTAGTGTTAGTGTTTAGTGTTCAGATAAACTACCTTTTGTTAATATTATTAACTGTGACTCATCCCACACGTTGGATCTGTGGCTATTGGGAGAATTCCATACTGTTTTACAAAATTGAAAATTCTATTGCTTCCCAACAACATGCTAAGCATCCACGTTGTGCAGCCTGCTGGATTTGGCTTCTTTTGAATTCTACATCTTAATGTAAGGCATTGTTGATCAGTCGACTAAGGTTTCTTTAGTTGTTGTTTTTTATCCTCAATTACTTGTGTCCAATAAACCTATGAGCACTTCTCTGTTAAACACACAACTTAAAGTGGAGCTTTTGTGTGATTCTTCATGAAGAAACTAAATTTAACAGATCCTTTAATTAAATTAACTAATTAGTCGTCAAAATTGTACCAGTGTTAGTCTGCTATTTCCTTCTTTGGTCGAGGACAACCTTAACTTCAGGAATTCCCAACACAGATGAATAATCAAACGTATCTGCCCCTTTGAGGTTTCCTTTCACAAACACATTGTACACAGTATTTTGGTATAGATCCCACCTTATGATGAGCAAGTGATTGCACCTACCTCACCTTTAGCTTTTCAAATGCTGCCATATTATCAACTTTCTCTCTCTTCCAGTGTCAAACTGAAAGCCCTGGTCGAGGCACACAAACATTTGTGAGCTGCTCCAGTGTAGTGCATCAAAGCCCCACTGTGGTTGCAGCCTGTGTAAACTTGTGTCTTCCTTTCTTGTAGCCACCGTGTCACTGCTTCACCTCTTCTCAGCTTCTGCTCTCCAATGGGGAAACAGCCCTCTCGCTCTGGTCCAGACTGACAGTCCCTCCCTGTCTTCCCTTGCTAATAAACAAACACAGATCTTGAAGAATCGCTTCAAATTCATTTCCTTTACCGTCCATTCCTCACCGCACCTGACCTTGCTTTTTGTCTCGGAAGGAAAAACATTTTGCGCTACGTTCCAGCTCACTCATTATAAGTCACTACGTACATGAGCGGCCCCTCTTAAATGTAGAGGATGCTAATGCAAAATGTAAAGCAGGTGGCTGCCAACTTAAAGGATTAATCTTGACTTGCACTTAACCAATGTTATACAGTATCTCTTGTGTGTAACACATGCAAACATGTATGAATATATGTAAGCCGCGGCCATTTAAGGGTGTGTTTTTTAATAATCTTTTTTTTTTCTTGGCTCATTGATTTACTTTAGAAATAGAGGTCAAACAGATAAGAGTTGTCAATGACACAACAAAATACCAGGCAATGACTGTCATGCTGAAAGTAATCCATTTAATTTGTTGTGTGTGCGTGTGTGTGTGTGTCTGTGTTGATATCCGGATGCTGGAGATGCGGTTATGCACATACTTGTGTGTGTACTTAGGCATAAGCAATGATAAATGCATAGCAACGTCAGACTACCCCTAAAACCCACATGAAAATTGATCTGTGTATAATCTTAACCGGGGAATTTCCCTTGGCAGTATCAAAACCAGTCATTTACCCTTCACACAACGGTGATGTGATGTGCTCGCAAACACAGCGCAGCTACTCATTCTGATGGCAGCCGTGCTGATGTGTGCTCTTTGCGTTTTTATTGGATCGCGTTCAAGGCTAAAGTGTTTTGCCTCGGTGTTGTTGACCGTTTATAAAACGGGATGTGTTCGGACGTCTGCACTAACTAATGACATGGCTGCTGCCTTTGGTCACGCCACGCAAGCGGCTTAGCCACAAGCCGGAGGGAGGAGAGACGGATGCGGCGTCCCAAGAAGAAGTTGCATACTGTGTGATGCATACTCAATATGTGATACTTTTGCATGAATAAACAGAGGTATGTATCTTTCCCAGAGCAACAGGGCAGTAATTGCCACATCACTTATTGATAGCGCCCTCGCCAGTTGGGGAAGCACAACCATGGTAACCTGTGCCAACCTCGTGGCCAAGTGAGGAGTTGTAAAAATCATAAACTCTGAACTAATTTATAAAATATTCCATGCCGAGTCTAATACATGTCCTGTGTTTGCATTCTGTAATATTTCACTAAAAATAGCATGCAGTTCACGTACTTTTGATTTCATATTACCAGTACTTCCATTGTGTTCTACTCTACTTAGTCTGCTCTATTCTATTATAGTCTGTTCTGTTCTATTCTAATGTAATCTGTTCTGTTCTATTGTGTCATTATTGTGTCACTTTATGTTTTATTCTCTTCTATTCTGATTAGTTTAGTTTTATTATACTATTGTAGTCTTCTCTGTTCTGTTCTAATTTGGTATTCTAGGTTAGGAGTGTGTAATACCTTATAAGTCATGGTAATATCGGTGAAATTGTTAATGAGATATTAACAATATTTGCTTTGCATTTAAGAGGCAACTAGAACGAATATTGTAATAAACCATCAGCGCTGCCATGAGTCAGTATCACAAACATGTTGAAACACGAGCTGAGAAAAAAAACAAAGGATTGTCTGTGTGGATGTATCATAGTCCCTAAATGTATTTCTTTGCTCTCTCAGGTCCCTCACTTTTTGTGTGCCTCTCTTTCTTATTCATTTGCACTCTCCTTGGTCTTCTGTCATTTCTGCACATTTTCTTTTCACCCCCTCCCACTCTATCTCTAAAGTGATTTAGTATCATGTGATTAATGATGGCCATTAGAAGCTTCAATATCTACGTCTTTCAGAGTTCACCAGATACGGCCCATGTAGCATCTGGCCGTGTGTGTGTGTGTGTGTGTGTGTGTGTGTGTGTGTGTGTGTGTGTGTGTGTGTGTGTGTGTGTGTGTGTGTGTGTATGTGTGTCTGTGTATACTGTATCTGTGTCGCTCTGCCTGTGTGTCCACAAATTACCCTTTAGCAAAAGCATAGAAGCAAACAAATACAGAGGAAATGCTTTTCCTACTGGGTAATTTGTGCACACACACACACACATACACACAATCATCCATATGCATGCATGTCAGGGAGTTTATTAAAAATGCAATTAAGGTTCAGATACCTTGAAATGGCACCACAGTAATTTGTTTACCGTCATCATCTCCAAATAATGAGCGTAGCTGAAAACACATCCTTTGAATTCCTGAATTAATCTCGCCTAAAATACGCTGCCACCAACTGAATTATCAACATGTTTCTTTTTAATGGCAGACAAGCAATAAAAGTACAATAAAGGAAACCTGGCAGTTTGTGTTCAAAGTGTTTAATGCTGGATAAAGTGTGTTTATGTTGACAACAAAACAATTTACCGCACATATTTCTTTAACCATGGTCTCATCTTACCTGTAAATATATTTGACAGCAGACATTTAGACAAAATTTATGACTATTATAATGAAAAGCATTTATATATCGCCGCTTATATTGCTAAATAATCACAGTGGAGTTATTTTATTTATTATGATAAGTGATGAATGGTATTCCCTCAAATGTGAACTGTTTTGCCAAGTTTCAATCTTTTCTTTGATGTCTCAAAGAGACATTTTAACCCTGCAGGATAATACGCTGAATACAAATACACTGAAACATCTCTGGCAGTAAGCCTGAGAACAAGATAAAAAAAAAGCTAAACTTCTCAGTGACGGTGTATTATCGCAGGTTTTTAGTTTTTTTTACCTGGAAGGCTGTTGTTTGTACATCATAAAGAGCAGTTTTGTCCTCTGCGTGCGTCTGATAAGAGGATTTGAGAAATATGAGGCAACAATGCTATGCACGTTCTGTAAGCCCCAAATTTATTGTTCACTTTTTTTTACCGCCATCCCACTTTGCCTCGTCACTCTTCAGTCATTTATTTAACAATGTTTTTCCTTTCTGTGATTACACAGAAATAATTAGCTGGATTTGAATCAGAGAAACACTGTTGTTGTTTTCATAAGACAACTGAGCAAATGGGAGATCGGTACATAAAACTCAGTTAATTCAGTATATTGTTTGTATAGTGCAATCTCATATACCTGCTGCTTCCAATTGGTTTGCTCTTTTTGCATGAAGATTGTATGAAAAGGTTTAACCAACAAGAGCAAAACACTGAAACTTAATCATTACCTGGGTACATATTATACATATAAATCATCTTAACTTTTGCATATTTTCAAATAAACTGATGTGTTGTGTTTGAACATTAAAACTTGAGAGAAGACAAAACTATTAACTTTTTTAATTCGGAACATTTCGTGCTTACCGAGTGCGTAGTCTATACTTCAGTCGTAAACAGGTCGCTGTCTATACGAGCACGGCAGCCCACGAGCTCAGAAAAATTAGCAGATAGTGTTTTGATTTATGTCGAGTCTCTTTTAAAAAATCCTCAAAACTGTCAATTTGCAACATCAAAAGGGGCCCTGTTTTAACAGCACACAGCTGCACAGCGCTTTCACTGATGATACCACCTGTCAAGACATCACATATTCTTATCACGCTCGAAAAATTGTAGAAGGCCATGAAGTCAGGCGCTGCCGTCTGAGAAAACGCTGTATGTGTCGGCTCTGCACTTGGTCTCCCATGATGCATCGGAGGAACTTCAGTCTCTTTTCATCCTCATGACAGCGCATCACTCTCCTGCTCCTCCTTTTCCTCCGTCGCCCCTTTCTAATATTACCTTTTGATTCAGTCTGTAATTTATTGTGCCATCTGTTGCGTGGACCCGTAGTCACATGGCGATGAGGTAATGTACTGGGCACTTAGCAGAGCAGAGTAGCCCTTATCAGAAAAAGGCAGCCCTTACGTACACACACACACACACACACACACACACACACACACACACACACACACACACACACACACACATTCTCAAAGTGTGTCTCCTGTTTTCCTACGTATCCCAGAATGCCTCGCCCCAACCCTCTCTAAAACTGTGCAAATGTATTCCATTCAGCACTGGATTTTTTCATTCAAGCAGCCAGAGCAATACAACCTTTTTTTCTTTTTTTTCCCACAACAGGAAATATGAGTCTCAGACTCAAAAAAGAAAGATGTGGCTGCAGCTTCATTGTCGAGGGAGAAATTGGTCTCCCTTCCTCCGATATGATGGATTTCTCTTTGTATTATTGTTAAAAGTCAGTGGAAAAGGATAAACTCCATCTTATCTGCTGTGCATTTATCTTGTCGCTAGTTTTCCAAGATGAATATTACCGCTACTACTACTATTATTACTATTACTATGAATACTAAATTAGACACTGAATGGGAACTTTTTCTAATCAATTGAAGTTGTGAGAGTTGTGTTGCAAACGTATTCTAACTTTGCAGCAATCTCCCTTTTGGTCAACTGAAATCTATTTAATCTTTATCCCGTTCCCTCTTCTCTAGTCGAGGGGTCACTAAACCCTCTGTTTCCCGCTTTCTTTCCTTCTGTGTTGATCTATCACTCTCTGGCCACGGACTGTCACCTTGTGTTTAGTGTGAGGAGCGATGGAGGAAAAAAAGTGAAGGGAAGCTTGTGAGAGGAGGAAGCTATGAATGAGGGGAGGAAGAAAAAAAAAACATGAGAACGGTATAAGAGCTTGAGATGGCGGTTGAGCAGGGATTTGGTGTTTAAAGTGTGTATACGTGTGTGTGTTTGTTCGTTTCTGACCAATGTGCACAAAAAGATGAGATATATGCAGTTCTGTGAATGTGCATTATGTGGGTGTCAGCGTGTGTGTGTGTGTGTGTGTGTGTGTGTGTGTGTGTGTGTGTGTGTGTGTGTGTGTGAGCATGTCAGCGTGTGTGAGCGTGTGTGTGTTTTTGTATGGAGGGGGACGCGCCCTCAAAGAGCAGTCCACTGCAGGGGGTCATTCATGATTTCATCACCCAAGCGATACATAAAGCGCTCTCAAACAACTCCATGCTTCTTTCCCATGCTCCCCTTCTTTTTTCATGTCTTTCCTGCAGCTTTCTTCACACTGCGTTTTCTCTTCTTCTGTTTTACAATTCTCTGGTCCTCAATGACCCCTCCCCATCTCACCCTCGTTCTTCCTTCCCTCAATCGGTGAATTTGCTCCACTTTTGCCCTTATCTTCTCCATTGTTTTTTTTTCTCTCTTGCTCTCGACTGTTATTTCAATTTTTTTTTTGTGTCTGTATGATTCTGGATTTGAACCTTCATTTACAACTACCGTTATCATTCATTAATAGATGCACAGAAACACAATTGTGTGTGCACACACATGCATGAACATACACACACATGCACACACAAGGACAAAAGCAAATAACAAATATAACATATTTTTTTCTCTTTTTTTAATACAAATAAACAGCAGATGAAAACACTACAGAATGAATATATACTGTCTATTTTATTCTTCATTTTTAAACCATAGATCCGATAGATTTGATTTTAGCAGCTATTTTAAAGAGTGATATTATTTAGAGGAGAGAACTCAAAACATTTGTGGACAGATTCAATTGACTAAATGTCCTTGAATTTTAGTTCTGACTTTTAAGTGTTCTCTCAGTTTATTTTGTGGAGTTTTTTCTGTAACAAATTTCCTTATTTAGGCAGGAGTTTATGTTGAACATTTTAATCTAGTCCAGCCAAAACATTTGAGTTGCATAAGTTTGTATCTTATCATGATAAAAACACCGATTGAATGACTAAAACGTGCAGCTTTGCTCCTCCGCATGCTCCTGACTGAGCTCGTTAGCGATGCAGGATGATACGCCCACTCCCATGAGTGTGACCATTGGATTAACCTCACCTGTGATTTAGTGACCAGAAAGGTCAGTACACAGCTGGGGTCCAGTTACAACTGAGATGTCATTCGAAGCAATAAATAAGCAATCTGGTGTCGATCGCGGCGGTAACCTGAGCTGCTGGCTGCTTCATATTGAAAGAATCTGTACTTACTGTACCACTACTTATGGTTTACTTTGGCTGGTGACCTTTATGGAATACCCCACTGTGGTAATGGCAGCAGTGTCAAGCCATGTGCTTTTGCACGGTGCTTTGAGTGGGTGGACCTCATCGCTTTAATTAAATGTTGTAGATGCAGGGTTAGGGTTAGCTGCCAGAATGGTACTCGGCAGCTATCGGATGACCACAGGGATACAATCAAGGGAAGGGGAAAGCTCTCAAATATTCTACAAGCAGTTGTTGAAATGACAGATATTGGGAAAAATCACCTCTTAACCTCCCCCCATACTCCTTCCCCCACTCAACTCCCAGCCCCACTACATACTGTGTTATACTCAATGTATTACCTTATTTCCAATGAAATTGCGTTCCTGCGGTCGCATGCTAACATTTCCTCTGGTTGAAGAATTCGTATTAGATTGTAACATTATGTGATTGGAAGACACGGTAGTTCTAGGGAGCACCTGCATCTGTGCCAAGGTTACATAAGATTACTCTGAGGCTGAGCAGGCAGAGTCACACACATTTTCCATGCTATTATTACGCTGAGCTGTCTTTTGACACTTTCCTTTAATGCACTCGCCGGTCTGCTTTGGCTTTGGCGCTCTTGCAACCAGAAATAAAATTATAGGCATGAACAATCTAATCGTATTGCATCCAATACAAAAATTTCTTTTTTTTCCATTTTAACCACCCTGAGCTCGAATAGCATTCCCATAAAACTGAAAACTAGCGATTAAACCTCACCTTTTCAAAATGGAATATTAAGCAATATTTATAGAAAATTATACAAATGACAAAACCAATGAGTCTTGCACATTTTATAAAACTCATTTAACTTCCTTGTCAGAGAGGAATCCTGAAATGCGGTTACCTGTTTGATATTTAATAAAAGATCAACCCTATCACAGAAACAGTCACTCCAAGATGTGCTGGTATCTCTCTCCTGAAGTTGTGCACATTTTGTGATTTTTAAAAAAAATGTATTTATCACACTTAATGGTCTGTTGGGAAATTATTATAGGACTTTCTCAATATTACATGTGTGAGCAGCATATCAAAGAACAGACTCTCATAGACGATGCCGCCTGTCAAGACATCACATATCACAATCACAGGTCATGGAGTCAGCTGCTGCTGTCTGAGAAAACACATTGCGTTTTTTCAGTTGTGCATGTGATCTCCCAAGAAGCATCAGAGAAGCATCTTTCTCTCTTCTTCCCCCCAACACTGCATCACATGCTCCTCTGTTTTCTTCCCTTTGTTAACTGTGTTAATTCCCTATTTTGAGAAGACATATGGAAATATAGGGGGCTCTTTTTCGCTGAACTGTAACATCACATGACGGTCTTCTTGAAAATCTGTACCACCTGCTTCTTCTCTCTCAGCATGTTGCACGTACTGAGAGGACAATAGGACCTGGAGATGATGGACTGGCTTCCTTCATCTCTCAGCAGTAAATGCAAACACACTCGCTCTCTCACTCACCTCATTGGCATGCTTATATGCCTGCACATGTCCTGTCAAGGCATTTAAAACACTAACAAGGCCTCTGTTCACTTTGGCCTCATGCCATCCTGCGACACGCTCACATGCGTGCACGCACACACAAAGAGAACCCATTGAGCCTTTACACAGACAAGCGCTTGCAGGTTATGCAGATATAATGAACGCATAAACCCACAACGCGCGCACACACGCACACATACGGCTCCGTGTGCAGAGTTCTACAATTACACAGACATATTTTGATTGAGAATTCCCCAACACCACAGGTGACTGACCCCTTAGTGTTGAAAAAATACACACTCGCACACACACACACACACAGGTTTCTTTCGGCCAGATGAAATTGCCCTTTAAAGTAACCGCACAATCAACAGCAGCACAGTCCTGACCGAGGACTCTCCACAGCTTTCAGATTGTTGCTATGGGATCTTACAGCAGTGTGTGTGTGTGTGTGTGTGTGTGTGTGTGTGTGTGTGTGTGTGTGTGTGTGTGTGTGTGTGTGTATTTCTGTGTGACTGCATGTGTGAATCTGTGGACTGGAGAGAAAAGGTCCTTTTCGTATGTGACGTCAGTGCTATTTGTGTGCCACAGCACGCAGCGGTTAGTCGTGTCACATTCCATCCCCATCCAGCTAACACCGTAGCCTGCCCTTTGATACTCTGAAACACACACAAACGTACACGCACCCACTGTTAAACACACACATACACACACATGTGGTACACGTTGATAGATTCAAACGGCATGACTTGGTCACCTTTTTCCTCCAGTATAAATTAAAAAACAGAATTTTGTTCACCGTTTTAAAAGCCCATTTTCTCTTTATAACATGTCTTCCTTATTGTCCAACTGTTCCCGTATTGACATTAAATAAACAACCAAATACAAAGACCTTTGGAAGTGAATGGCATGTGAAATAACTCCATATATGAAGCAACAACTTCCAAGAGGCCGTGCACTTGTACAGCACACAAGCCAGCAGATGATGGAGGGCACACCCATGCAAAATCTAAAGGGCAGTAAGGCAAATGTGTAGCAGAGGCCAGTCATGATGTTCCACTAGTCGACAGGTGGCAGAAGTCAACAAGTCACAGTAACACACGAAGCACAGGCATTCTGCTGCAAAAACGTGGGTAACTAGAAAACTGCTGGCCGATTTACACATGGATTTATATGATGCTGGTATCAAAATATGTCAATAATTGGTTCCATACTTTTGCTTTTGAATCTGCCGTCCCTCTAGCCTTCCTCTCAAAGTTCCTCACCCCTTTCCCATTTGTATTTATTTCCTCTTTTTTTTTAAACCTCTTCTTCACTGTCAGATTAAAGCCTTGCAAAAGTACACTACGAACATAAAACCTCCTTGAATATATTCTGCCTGCATCTCCGTGAACTTGAGAACAATAGTTTCAGTGTAATGGAAAGCAGACACAGGCCAGCTCTCAACCTGCCAGAAGAACACTAACGTGTTTATAATGAGGAACAAGTACATTATGAGTAATGTCACAATGAATGAATTTCAAAGTGAAACTCCTAATGCACTCCTTTCTCGTTTGCTCTCATGTATACGGACATATTTTGCGATGAAGTGGATGAAACATTTCATTTTGTTGTGACCGAGGGTACCACTATTTTATCCAATATTACATTCATCATTTTAATTCTGGACCAAAATTAAGAAACTACAGGTGGAACAAGTGAACTAACTAGTTGTGTGAATGGTTTAGAGCGGTGACGTAAAAAGCTGTTTGAAGTTTTATATAACCACCAAAGGCTGGATTCTCTGCATTTCAGAAACGCTATAAGGAACTCGGGATAAGTGGAAAATGAATAAATGTTTTTTTTTTCCTCAACCACAGACTGTTGAGACTGAGAAGAAATCTTGACCGCAGATATCCTGTGTGAAGCCAGCCAGGAGGTTGTGTTATGTTATGACAAGCAATCCGTTAGACCTGTGGCCTCGGCTGGGTCTGCCCATGGCCTTGTCCAGTCTGCCGCTGTCTGGGTAAACGATTGACCAGAGAGTGTGTGTGTGTGTGTGTGTGTGTGTGTGTGTGTGTGTTTGTGTGTGTGTGTGTGTGTGTGTGTGTGTGTGTGTGTGTGTGTGTGTGTGTGTGTGTGTGTGTGTGTGTGTGTGTGTGTTGTAGTCAATGGTAGCAGGTATAGTGTTTATCCACAGGGGCACGGAAACCATGAACCTTAATTTATTCCAAATCCAGTACAGACTTTGGGGCGCTATTATAGTGTTGTTTCCCAAAAAATCTGCAGGCAGTACTTCAGCATCACACACACTCACACACACAAACACACACATTGAGAGACAACATTTAAATCTAACAAAGATTTTTCGAATGATTAATATAAACACAAGGTCACTTACTGTTGTATTGCCACAACATATTGTTTTCAGTTATAAACAAGTTTGCCAGCAAAGGTAGGGGAGACAGATTAGTTGGATTTCAGAATTGAATAGTTGCACGTTAAACCAGTAGCAATGGTTACTGGTTACCAATGTGATAAGCATTTCCACACTTCTTATCCCCTGGGCGGGAAGAAATCCACCAGCCCTGAGGGTTTGGTACATTTAGTGAAGTGTGACGGGTGTTTTTAAATCCAGGTGCAGTGCAGAAAAACTGCCTCATGTCCACCTCCAGACAGTGATCTGGGCTTCACTTCAATCAAACTGCAGCGGGGGTCCCCCAGGGTTCTCGCCAGATGTGAAACCCACTGCACATGTTCCAAGACAAATAGTATGAGTTAGTAAAGTATGTGAAATTAACGTCCATCACTGTGAAATTAACGTCCATCACTATCTACGATCAGTACATGTCCTTTACTTAAAGATAGAACCGTGTTGGAAATTGTCATCTGGACATCATCCATTTTTTTTAAGGACGGCAGTTTTGTAGTTTCAACTTTCACTAATTTGGGTTTTGGCCGTCGCCATCATGGTGTGAGGGAACCACCATCTTGTTTGTGGCTGGCGCTAAGTACAACAGCACGCTGAATAAGACGTATTTAGGGGACAGAAATGTTTTCTCTTTGGCATAGCATGTCTTCTCCCCAGTTGTTTAACATATTCAACCTCATCCTTTCATCTCTCTGTCTCTAATATAGAGCAGCAATGGAAACAGCCATGTTGTAATCTACTGTCTAATCTGTTAATCCCATTAATTATCACACAGACATTATTCTACCCAGTCATAATACCCCTCTGAGACCTCCACCACTCATACGAACATATGGGAACCAATGCATGCCGCCTGAATGTCTGCACGAAAACCACATAAACATATGAAAGCAAATTAAACTTCATTCCAATTGCTTCACACAGAAGATGCCAAAACATCAACAAATCTTCAACACTAAATCGTAAAACTCCCCAAAAGTAAGACATATGACTACACTATGTCAAAACATGTGTATAGAACAATACAAGAGGCTGTAATAAAGTAGATCAACAATATTTGGAGTTGCATCATTTTCAGACAGCTACGTGGGCAATATAGCTTTAAGATTTATTTTGAAACGGTCAGCAGATTGTGATGACCTCAAACTCTTCAAAAAGGGAATTCCATGGATGCAAAGTTTTGGCCCTGGCCCGTGGCCGATGTTGCAGAAGCAGAGAGATCCAGAGGGAGCAAGCTTCATTCAGACAGCAGCTCTTTGGTGGGGTTGACTGAAATCTTTACATGTGAACCACTCACCAGCAAAAGATTCGCAATTGATGGGTTAAGGATGCATGTTTTTCAGCCAACTTGTTAAAACAAATAGTTCTTTATCAGATTTCCAGATTGGTGCACACACACATACACGTATAAACCTGTGTTAATGATGCTGTTTTGAGCTGTCAACAGTTGTACAGAGCGATGGATTGCCAGCGGTTGGAACCCCGACTCCCGCAGTCCGCATGTTGAAGCGTTCATGATACAGAACTCCCGAAAGATTGAACCATGAATGGCACCTTCAGTGTCATGCTGCATGTGTGGATGTGTGAATGTTGACATGTACAGACTAGAAAGGCACTATATGAACGCAAATCTGTTTGTCACAGAGATTTTCCTCTTCATCAGTAACCAGTAAAGTTATGATAATAAGCTTGTTTTGTTTGTTGTTTAGTTGGAACTTCTAAAAAAAAAAATTGAAAATGTCAAGGCAGACGAGCAATTTAATGACCGTTAACACTCAGCTCCCTGGAGTTTTTCTTCAGCGTTTCATTCCCTAAGGCCGTTTTTGCTTGTATGTCGGATAAAACTTGTGTGATAATATAAGTGGTAGCCTTCTGCTCATTATGGAAGCTGTTCTCTAAATTATCACAAGAGGTGGAAGGTGAAATTGGAAACACCTCGAAAACCCCTCTTCAGACGGGGATAGCATGTTGCTAAAACTATTAATTTAACACTCTTGAAATGATTTTTATTTTTAAAACAGACCGCAGTTTACCCTGTCGCTGCATCTATTCATTTGTATCTACAGAGGAAAAAAACAATTATATTATTATTTGTATTATATAGGATTGTGTGTCCCTTTCACTTGAATGTGAGTATGATGCATGTAAGTGCACTCAGACCGCACAGAACATGACCTCTAGTGGGGCACGAGCTTGTGAGCATGTGGATAAATGTACTCAAAGCTTCAAAAAGCAGCTGATGCACTGACCATAATTCATTCGCCCAGACCACTTAGCTGTATTAGTCTACAACAAAAGATTAATATTTCAAAACCATAAACAACCAAAACAAATAGAGAAGCCACCGCGGCACCATAACTCAGGCCCAGGCCACTTAACGTTATTGTAAACCAAATATTTAATATTTCAAACCATAAACTAAAACAAACAGACAAGCGCTTTGTCCAGCCAGAGTGCCATCCCTCCTCTCCGTCTTTCTTTACTCTCGCTGCTGTCTTCCCCCCCACTTTGTTTATTCATCTGCGCCTTGTATAGTTGTGTTTTGGTTTATCGAATTAATGAAATGCTCAAAATAGAACAGCTGTCAGTCGACATGGAGAGAGAAAGAGCTGACAAAAACTGTGCGAATGTAAAGGGAGACAAGGTAGAGAAGGACAATGGGAGAATCTCGGCGACATGGGAATCAAGAGCAAAGGGAAGGACAGTGGAAAATGAAAGGAAAGCAGATTGCGAGGATGAAAGCAAGGGTGTGCAAGTGGGTTCGAACAAAGCAGGAGAAACACGGGATGTGAGAAGGATGGAAAGGGAGCAGCAAAGCAATTAACAAAGCAGATAGGCATTAAGCGAGTCAGAAATAACACATGGATATTGCATTGTGTGTGTGTATGTGTGTGTGTAGAGGATGACTGCAGAAAAGAATAAACATGGAGGGGGAAAAGAGGAGGCAGGCAGAGGAGCAGAAAAAAAGAGTCTATTAGTGAACGTCGAGGTGATCAGTTCATGTTGCCGTTCTCGCATCTTGGTCCTGATGCAGACCAGAGTCAGCTCAAACACAACACACCATCAGTCACAAACTAATGACTAGCTAGCTCAGTGTTTGTGTGTGTGTGTGTGTGTGTGTGTGTGTGTGTGTGTGTGTGTGTGTGTGTGTGTGTGTGTGTGTGTGTGTGTGTGTGTTTGTGTGTGAAAGATTGTGTTCTTGATTTGTTATCTCTTTGCAAGGTCCAGCAGTCATCACATGTCTCTTTCAAAGTCTGTTTTATTTATTTATTTTGATGTGAAAATAAACATCACTCTTCGGTGTCTGTTGCAATCCATGTCAGGCTTTTATCTTCATTATAAAGACCCACATGACGACTTGTGTTCTGATTTTTCGCAGCACAAACACAGAGCATTTTAAAAGCTTAAACTACACATGCTCCCGCAAACCTTCTGAAAACACACCCGAGCCTGGTATACGACTAATTATTGATTCACTGGATACATTTAGTGCATCTATTGTAATAACAGATGTTCTAATTGACTGATTTATATTGTCGTTCTGGTTTCTTACATAATTATTGTTATCGCGTGGCCGTCCATACACCGTCTAAAAGCTGTGTCGGTCTTTTTTTTTCCAGTGTCACCCGGTTTTATTGAGGTTTTAATGGACTGGAAGTGCTATTGATTGGAGAATGAAGGGGATCTGGTTTAGATTATTCCTGCTGAATCTGGATTTCATGGACCATATTGGCTCTTAATTTCATCCGCTGATGGCGTGCTCGATATGGGTTTTGTGTATGTCAACATCATCAGTGGTTACGCACACACACATATAACCACACACTCACACACTATCTTATTTACCACTCTCCCCTTCTCTTGCATTTGACAGAATTCTCCATAATTAGTTTGGCCAAAGCTGCTCTGCTGTTTTTAATGGGGTGAAATGATTTCACAGCATCAGCAAGGAGGTTTGGAAAAGTTCATCCGACCACTCGATATCCCCAACTCTGTCTGTGTGTGTAGATACATTTGCGCAGCTGCCCTGAATCTATGTTTGTGCATATCTGTTGCAACGTGTGTGTGCATGCGTTTTTCTTTTCTTTTCCGCAATTCTGTCTTGATAATGACTTATTGATCCGAAGACAAAGTAATTTGTCACCACGGGAGCGTGCCTGATGATTAGTGCGCGATGCTTTTTCTTTCCATCGTTCACTTTGTTAAACTCCAACTTTCCGATGCCCCTCCAGGCTCCAGTTTCACTTCTCATTGCTCCGACTGTCTTTCTCCTCCTCTGCAATTTCTCCCTCTCCCTTGCTCCCGGTCAGAATGACAGCCTTTGCCTTGATGTGGCTGTGCTGTGATATCCCAGGGAAAGCAATCTGTCTTGTGTGATTTTGCGGTCAGAAGTTAAAGTTTCATACAGTGTTATCCATTGTAGAAGTCCCCACATCCTGCGTCTATCCCACTTTTCTCCTCCTCACCATGTAACCGCTGTGGAAGGCCACCATATCCTCCAGCTATCCTCCGTGACTACCGCAGCTGTTTCCAAATGATTCCTCACGAGGGAGAAGTTAGGAGGGAGCAGGATTGCATTAAAATAAGCAATTCCCGTTATAAGATTTGCTTAAATCATTTTATTTTGTTGGCTTTCAGTGTGACTGCCTTTTATTTTAATAAGCGTATTTTATGTGCGATTGTATGGCATCCTTTTATGTTATCTTCCCATTTAATAACATGAAGTGCATTTCTGACAAAGTTTTTTTTTTTGCCTAAAGCACTATATAAATAAGTGGATTTGACCTTCTGATGGCACGTACCCACCTTGAACTTGCACTTTCTGTGTCAAAAGTATTTATTAGGTTTGCTGTGATTCATGCTAATGTGTTCACACACCGTCTCTTAAAAAGCCTCCGTCGCTCAGCATCATGTCGAGAACATTGTCGGAAACCATAAATACTGAGCAGCATTTTGGGAGTGAGAAACAGCATCAGGTAACACTGGGAGATCAAGACAGAAACTGTTTGAAGGAAACCTTTGGATTTAATTCCTACAAAATCTATAAGCCTGATGTCAAACACGGTCTCTCTCCACACGTTTTTAAAGCTTCAAGCCTATTTTTGTTGCATTTTGTTCGGTGTAATCTGCATAGACATCCCACTGTATACGTTTAAACTTATTGACCTTATTGATCCTCGCTACCAGTCTGTCTGTGAGCTTGCCTGTTTCACGGCAGGATAGATTCCCTTCACTTTCTCCACTCATTAAATAAATAAATCAATACGGTCAAAAAATGTTGATTACTTCCCATGGTTCGGGTTCAGTAAAGGTCTGCTGCTGGTCATCCTGGTAAAGAAAGGGGCCTGGACCGAGGCTGGAGGCAGAGACATCGAAACGCAGACAGTTGTGGCGTGGATTGATTGTTAAAGAGGGAAATGATCCCACACTGTGTAGCTTTTTGATTGTGATGAAGTGTGGTGTTGTCATCACGCTTTTACGCACTTCACTCCACTCTATGCTGTCACAAGGTCTCCAACTAATAATTAATAATTCAATTTGTTTATTTTGGTCATTGATTTTTGTCTTCTTCTTCTTTTAGTATTCTTTGCACCCATACACTCTAGGTAACCCCCCCAGTGCCAGTTTTCCAAACGACAGTTCTCCACATGTCAATATCCGCTCATTACATACATACTTTTTCAAAGTAAACTTGAACCCTGTTCACAGGAAACATTTTGGTTACAATGAGGCACAACATGAGAGCACAACTGCTTGGTTCGACTGTGGTTAAGTTACTGAACTTGAAATAAGTCAACGTTGACTTTTGTTCAGGACACAAACACCGTACTTCTGGGTGAAAGTCCTGTGTTTTTTGAACCAATCTTTATTGCTGTGTGTCCTACATCACCTGAACAGCGTTGCATTATTACAGAATAGTTATATCATTCATTCATTTATTTATTAGAGTTGTAAAACAATTATGAAACAACATTTTTGGACAGTACACTCGCTGACTAGCAAACAGGTTTAATATATGGCTAGAGATATTTGTTTTATTATGAATTACTTGTACAATAATATTTGTAATGTGATGTTATTGTCAGTATAGAAACCCCAAAGGTATTAGTTTTTAAAAAAAGAAGAAAAGCCATTTGAAGAGCTGGAATTACAATAGTAACATATTACCAATGGTGATGGCTACTAATAAGTTCAAGACTAGCTTTTAGGTCTTAATTTGTTACTTTAAATGGATGGAGTGTTTGGTTGCAGTCCGACTGTACGATTAAGATCTATAACACAGGTGTATTTTTCATTAACTCGCTCAGTGTGGCTTTTATCTGAGCCATCGAGATGGAGCGGGACGCTACATGTGTGAAAACTTTCTCCCTCTGGGTTTGTCGAGGGGTGCTGTTGTCTGATTCCTCTAAAGGAGATTAATGAAAGAAGTACAAACAGAGAAGGAGGGGACAAACTAAGGGATGAGAGAGAGGCCGTGAGGGAGAGTGTGGACGTCTAGGAGGGTTGTAGTGGTGGGAGGTGTGTGTGTTGGTAGGGGACTCCTCTGTGAAGTCCATTCATGCCCTGCTGAATCAATGGAATTCTTTCTCCCGCTCTCTCTGCTTTTTCCTATTTTCTTTCCCATTTTCTGATTCCCTCACAGACTCTCTCTCTCTCTCTCTCTTTTATGGTTTATATCCCTCTCTCACCCCGCATTCCTCCTGTCTTGCCTGTCACAGCCTTGTGTCTGTGATGTCATTTAGGACAAAGAAGCCAAGCTTGCCTGGAATGTGAGACTGACTGAGAGAGAGAGAGAGAGAGAGAAAGAGAGAGAGAGAGAGAGAGAGAGAGAGAGAGAGAGAGAGAGAGAGAGAGAGAGAGAGAGAGAGAGAGAGAGAGAGAGAGAGACGGTGTTTGGGGGAGAAAAGCTCAGAATGGGTGAGAAAAAGTTATAAAGGAGATAAAATATAAAAGGTGGAGATAAAATAGTAAAAAAACAAAGTTCTATTAGGCAAAATGTAATGCCAAAATGTTATGTTTTCACTGGAAACGCTCCAGTAAATATTTGAGTTAATCACACATTGTTTAGAACATTGTTGATTTGAAAAGATTCAAGTAAGCTGCATACAGACACATGAGGCAAAGACACTGTGTGAGTTGTAAGATGCATGTTGGTGTTCTACAAACAACTGGAAGTCATTGTTTTTGGTGTGTTGATTCATCAAGCTTACTAGCTTATCAGCAATTGAAGCTGCAGCAAAGGGTGCAAAACACAGCCCGTCCAAGCTGTACAGATACTTTAAAACTGGAAGGTGTGACAAAAATGTAATCTGAATCCTTCTCATAGTCATAAGAGTCATAAGACACTCCTTACGTTCCAGAACGTGGCTTAAAGACATCTTGTTAAGTTTTCTTCAGAATCATAGTGATAGTGGTAGGTGTCTGTACATGCATGGGTACATTGCAAACATTAAGTGCTAATTGGCAATTCTGCATAATTTTAATGGAGCCAACATGCCAAAACTGTCAGTAAAAATACAAAACATCAAACAGTTGTAGCCACACTGACTCAATAGCAACAATTTGATTTCCTGTTTGCATCGCGGAAGTATCTTATGAACTGTAGTCTTAAAAGGGTCATATGAATTAAAATGAATACAAACTAGTTTTATGCCACACTCTGAATATAGAATACAGGACAGTGTGGGTTACAGTGTCATACTCTGAAAAGCACCTGGTTTAGAATAATAAAACCCCCTAAGGAGGTGAGCAAGACGCTTGCTTTTTAAGATATACAGATAATTTGTTCTTCTATGTTCTCATGAAACTGTCAGTAGTGCATGGTGAGCAATAACAGGAAGACTGTCTGGGGTGTGTAGAAAATAGCACATTACCCCAGACAGGTTTATTTGATTTGTAGCTAATCTGAATGCCATTGAATTTAATCTATTTAAGTGCATTAGAACGTGTAGCTTTCTGTCTCTCTTTCTGTCTATTCTTCATCTAGTTTCTAATAGCATTGCAGCAGCTGCACTTTAATGATTTATCAGACAATAGATGTCAAACATTGTTCTCTAAAATAACTTTATTTCTTTCTCTGACATGTGGGCAGATTCACATATATTCTAAATATAACATAATGATCATCTTTAATTGTGAGGCGTTCGAAAAAAGTTGCAAAGTGCTTCACATAAAGTGACAGACTAAACCCGAATGACGATGAAAGGGAAGAAGGAAATGGAAAAAGGATTAATATAAAAAGATGTGAATTGGACCTGAATAAAATTAGCTGAACAAAATCACATGCTATTTTTTTTTTTAGACAACTAAGCTCTCAAGTAAAAGTGGCTTTTGCGAATGAGTGAAAGAGATAGTACTCAAACCGCCAGTCTTGTCTCCTTCACGTCTTTCATTTCCCTGAATAGTGTCATCAAAACTGAATCGATGGCAGTTTGCCATGTGACAAATTCTGCAGGTAGGCGTTGGAGTTGATGGCCTACAAAGCTGTTACGATTGTTAGTGAACTCACATCTCTGTTAGGTTACTATGGGAGCAGATAGCCATGCATCAGCTCTCCTCGAAGCCATTATCTCGCACTGACAATGATGCAATGCAACTGGTGTGAATGCATAATGTTTCCCTCACAAAGTTGTCTGTGAATAGGGAAAATGCATTGAAATATCTTTTAAAAATGTAGAGGTTATTTTGTCCAGAAATCAGGGGTCAGTTTCCTCTCAGCGGCTCCTGTTGCCAGGGAGCACTTCCCTGTTAGCTGTTTGGGAACTATTTTGATCCTCAGGGGATCCTCTGGAGTGACAGCAGTCTTTCTTCCTACGCCGCGCTGGTATGCATGTTCTTACATACCGATGTTGTCATTTGTGTGCTCCCGTGGATGAATGGATATTGAATATAGCAAAGTTCCCAAGGTTGTCAAGCCGCTGAATGAATAAATCAGCACGCCAGCGGCGGCACCAAAATGTTTCTGCATGTTGACCGTGTTTTCCCTCAATCCTCACTCCAACTGATTTCAAGGTGAGGAAAGATGAGGAAAAAAAACTAGGAGATGAAAAGTGGTGGAAAGACAAGCCGAAGAGGAAGATAGGCACGATGGAAAATGACAAATGAGAGAACAAAGAGGAGGGCGGGGACAGATTGCAGATATAGTGAGGAAGTAGAGGAGAGACGGAGGTTAAAAGGGGTGCGGGGTACAAGCCAGAAACCGACCATCTGAATAACACAGAAACAGTCTTGTGTAACATCAAGTGTGAGCATAAAATGCCATTTATATTCTGACTCAGGCAGAGCGACTATGTGTGTACCATTTGAGGAATATTTATATGTGTGTGTGTGTGTGTGTGTGTGTGTGTGTGTGTGTGTGTGTGTGTGTGTGTGTGTATTTGTGTGTGTCTGTGTGTGTGAGTGTGAGTGGAGTGTGACCTCTCTACACAGGCCTGTCCGTCAGACGGACATGCTGATGGATGAAGCTGTCACTGCCTGTGGGTCTTGCCTATCAGGCAGTCAAGTACCCCTCTCTGTAGACCACACACACACACATAGGCAGGAATTTACACACATACAAGCACACATCGAGACACTTGCAAAGTGGAGAAAATAACCAATAACAGATAAAAGGTTGAGAGCTGAAGGAGTCAGTAAGCTGGAAAGAGGAGAATAAATAATATGTGTCTCTCTCTGAGCTGACCACCTGCCGCCATTGTCAGACAAACTCAGTGATTCTGCTTCGAGTTGATCAAAAAGAAAAAAAGACAGAAGCAGAGAAGCCTTTGGCTTGGTAGACTGAAAGGACATCTGCACCTACAGTTCATCGCTAAAGGTGCCGTCAAAGAGAACAACACAGAGATCTTTGAGATTGTCACTTCAAACACTCGGGGCCTTCTACTGCGAAGATGGTGTGATATGCTCAACGATAGAGGCGGTACAACAACGTCAGTGCAGTGTTTACTTAGCAACACGTGAGCGTAGTGTCCTTTTATGTTTGTTCAGTAAGCTGTGGTTTAGGGGATTACATTTACACATCTCATAATAGCGTTACAGTTGCTCTTCCTAGTAAATGCTTGAACGACTTGAGGACCGACTGCTGATATAAAAACACATTTGTGAGACGTAGTTTTGGCTCAGCAGCGTTGACATTCAACTTAACAACCCATACATGTTTTGTCTGCCAACTGGATTGTTACCTACCTCCTTTCTGCTTGTTGGTGTCTTTTCTTTTTCTATTTCTAAATCTGCATGTAAAATGTTGCAGGGAGTAAAATACATGTTTATTTGTATACGGCATCCAGTTTACTGAAGAAAAGGGCAACTTTATTTGTGTAGCACATCATATAAAGCGGAGGGCAATTCAAAGTGCATGAGAAACCAATACTCAGTAAATTACACATTATGTCACCCAGAATAAACAACGTCAAATCACACAAAAGTGAAAATGTATTCAAATGTCTCACAAAAGTGTGGAGCTTTTTTTGCTTGTTTACGTCCACCTTGTGTAGATCCCTCTGGGTCGCAGTTTGATCAATTGTAACCAATATTGTTTTTATCCAAGAAGAGCAAGAGTTAAACATCTTGGACATGTGGTAAGAAATGACTCAATACTATAAAGTAACAGTATATATATAACTTATTCCCTAAAATGGTGCATCGTGAGTGATGCCCGGCGGAGACGGCAAAGCTCTTTCCAATTTTCCAAGTGAGTGTTTCTTGGGAGAGGGGGAGCGACTCAGCATGCTCTCATCTTCACTCTTCTTTACACTCTCAGGTAGTTGGCATGGAGCTGTGTGTGTGTGTGTGTGTGTGTGTGTGTGTGTGTGTGTGTGTGTGTGGGTCAGCTCTGGTATGCATGCCTGTGTGGCTCACCCACACAGCAGTAAATTCTGTTATCCTTGGGGGTCCGACTGTGCGAGGATTACGCTGGCATCCCACTTTGGTTTTTAAAACACAAACAAACACACACACAAAATAATGTGCACAATAACACACGTAGACACACATTCCAAAGCGCACCTGCACGACACACACTCATACACACGCGCACGGCAGCTTGGCTTTGCCACGGCTCCGCTTTTCAATTTTCAGCTCAATTACATTCCACTGTTACCTATTCTAAACCAAGTCCCATCTTTTCCCTCAGGACACACACACACACACACTTATTTAACGGTACTGCATCCCACTTAAGCCTAAGATTGTGTGGCCTCCTCAACTTTCACTGAAAGTGAGAATCATTCGGTTCTGCAGGGACTTTTAAGAACTTTTTCGTTCAGCTTTTGAGTGAGCCAGCTGATATTTGAGAACGCTGGATGGTTTGAATACGTGTCATGTTCTGTTACTACAATCATAAGGTACAGAATGCACTGACCCCAACATTTATATAATCACAAAATATGCCCCCACGTCACGGAAAATCACAGAAAATGAAATCCCCTAATTTCTTTCCTTCCAAAGCTAAACGTTGCACCGCAAGCGGCCCTTCAAGGCAGAGAGTAAAGCCTTCTGCTATTCCAGGAAAAAGAGCATGGATTATAGTCCAATCTATTGTTAATTAAAAAGTTCATTTTATTTTATTTACAAACCACAACTTTAAAGAAAAAATAAATATTGTGGCATAGAATCAGTATTAAGAAGTATGACAATAAATCTCAGAATGATAAATATGTTTTAAATCCAAGAACCGTTCATTAAAACCAAACCAGAAGTGAAGCAACATTTTTCATTGCAGTCTGCTTTTAATCAACTTCACATGATGGAGTAAATGCAGCCGTTGTCTCTGCATGGCAACAGAAGTACACAGTGTGTGCAAGATTATATTCCACAAAAAAACTTTTCAAAAGTCTGTCTCAAAACCGTTAGATGACTTCATGATAAATGTATATTAAATTGAAATCAGTCTTCGTCTCACATTTACAAAAAAAAGACTTCTGGTCAGAATATACAGGCACACTCGCACATGCACACACACACACACACACACACGCACACACACGCACGCACACACACACAGTCTGCAGCCCTAATAGCATTGCAGGAGAGCGTACAAAGAGAACAAACACCCATGTAATGTGGCGGTTCCCTCTCATTGACACCGGGCTCAGGAATGCAACACAGGGGGGCAAGGGGACACGGTGTGTGTGTGTGTGTGTGTCTGTGTGTGTGTGTGTGTGTGTGTGTGTGTGTGTGTGTGTGTGTGTGTGTGTGTGTGTGTGTGCGTGTGTGTGTGTGTGTGTGTGTGTGTGTGTGTGTGTACCATCCTGTCAGATTAGTCTAATGATTAGCATTACTGAGAACTGACAGCAAGAGGAAGGAACAATGAATGTCATTTATCCTCTTTTTCTCTCTCTTGCCCACTCACTTTCTTTTTTAGCTCTGTTCCTTGCTTTTAATCTCTGACCCCCCCCCTCACCCCTCACTAAACCCCCGCCGCTCCCTCGCCGTCTGCCTCCCTCCCTCCCTCCTCATGTTTTTATTCCCACATAGAGTAGATTT
>NW_027175854.1:7540000-7645000 GCF_023055335.1 Clinocottus analis
TCCTCAACTTTCATGGCACTCTTCACTGCCCTGTCGAGACAAACAATAATGAAATATGGCAAGAATGAAGTAGCACGAAAGGAATGTCTGGCCGGCCTCTCATAAGCTTCTGGATTCAATGCTACTAGTTTGTGCAACGGTCTGAGGAAAGTTAAGCACACAGAGGACCATCAAATATCATGCACCTATCAATGTTAAATAAGACAAAATAACAAATGCCGTTAATTTTTTTAAGGAGTTCTGGCGTATGGATGTGTTTTTTTAATTTTTTTTCCCTTCTTCTGTACAGAGCCCCTCCCCAGATGCATTAAAATGTGAAACTGTCATTACCATGACTATTAAACAGTACAGATAAAGAGAAAGTGGCAGAAAATGAATGGAATTAATTGAAAATGGCAGAGATTGAGAGTGGGGAAATGAAAGCGAGACAAGTGGGAAGGGAGCACTGGGCAGTGAAATCATTTGCTCTCCTGCTAAGAGATAATAGCTGTCTCTCAAAAAGCAATCAAACTAATATTCCCATAATGCAGTTTGGACTTTGCAGCTACATTTTATTTTTATTTTTTTCAGTAAAATATTTAACAATGCAACAGTATGCAACGATTTCTCATAAACAAAAAATGGGTCATGAAACCCACTTGGCCGTCTTTTCCATCAGAGGTTTTTGGGTGAGGAGGGAAAAGGCCAAACGAGTCTGCTTGAGGTGAGATTGTGTTTCGAGGTGCGAAACCGCCCGGGAATCTTGTTTTATTTCCTGTGAAACGCGAGATGTTGTTCCTGAGCTTTGAGAAAGATTTCTGATGTCAGGTGGCTAAGTGAGCATCTGTGTATAAGAGAGGGTGAGAGACAGGCCGGTGGGGATGAGGGGTGGGGATGGGAGGTGGGGGGTCTAAGTGTCCAGATATAATGGTCGTCTTCCTGTGTCTGACCTCCAAAACTGTGGAGGTCAAACCTCTCAACAATTCCTCTTCATACCTCTCTGCTGCCTTCTTCAAGGATAATTGTGGTTCATTGCAAATGATATGGATCTTGTTTGTTTTGTTTAGATCTTGGCATCATTTCTATTGGTTATGATTATGTATGTATTTAAACTCGCCTCTGGGCTTTTTTTTCCTTTCCTTTTTTGGTGGCTTTCTGTGTCTCTGTCTCTGTCTATCTCACTTATTAACTCCTGATGCTCTCATAAGGTATTCATCCTTCTTTCATTCATTCATCTCTCACACACGGCTGTTTTCAATTGGCCCAGAGACATTCCTGGAATGCCGGGGCGTCATTGTTTAGTGCACTGTGTGTGTGTGTGTGTGTGTGAGTGTGTGTGCGGGGATGTGTGTTCAAGTCCAGTTGTAGTTGCACTCGCTGTCGTTTTCACTCCCACCGGTTGAAGAGCATCAATCGAGAGAGAGATTGAATGCTTGAGAAGAAGATAGACACAGAAGAAAAGTAGAAAAAGGAGCAAAGTAGAGAAAAGATCACTTGATGTGCATGCGTTTAAATCCTTGAATCAAAATCTCAGCAATTGTGCAAACAAGACTGGAGGTTCTGTGTAATGAAAAAGCATTGCAATAAAGGTCACACCCACTTGCAAATACAAACATGTTTGTTGAGTCTCTGAGACAAATCTAGGGATCTAAAAGTTGTCATCGATGTCAAATGTGCCCTGTTGCATTTTAGGCAAATGGATAGGAAGTGATGTACAGTCAAAGTGATGCTTCTACAAAGGAAAGAACAGTTTATGCTAATGTTTATAGGCACTCTTCAGATATACTTATTGTAATTGGCACTCTGACATGCACATGCTTTTAATTACGCATGCAAGTCCACATACTGTGCAGACAAATGTGTGCACTTCCAATTCAATTAGTTATACAGAATATTGTGTATTCGCATTACAGTATGCACACTAATCTTCCTACACACACACACACAAACACACACACACACACACATATATGCGTTCATGCTTTGGGATAGCTTCAGAGCACCGGATAAAAATATTGCACCACAATTACATTACAGTTAGCCACAACAGCTGGTCTGGACAAAAAGGCACCACAGCGTCTCCGTCTCTCTTTGACTTTGTCCTACAGATTTATTTACATTCCTCTTTCTCCCATGACACATAACTAAGCTAATCTAAAATGCAGTCAGCCCAGCATTGGCAGGCCGAGTCGAGCGGAGCCCGAAGCCATCTGCCTGAGCGAATCATGCCATTCAGAGTGGCACCGAATCCAAGAGGATCCACATCTTCCCCAGGAGAATTTCTAATACGAAGAAAGTGGTTTTCAAACCAAATGAGATGTGCATGATGGATAGACAGATGAATGGATTTGCTCGCTATTGGCAGTCCCTTGGTTCACTGTTCAGACACTTAACTGTGTTCAGCAAAAGATTGTGGTTCGTCAGCTTGACTCCTCATCATGGAAGAGAAAACTGAAAGACAGCATGAATAGGGATTCGGACCCAGGAAGGTTTGTGATGTTGTGTTTTGGTCGCGGCCAACGGCGCTCTGGAGCGTTTGAACATCACAAGCCGAAAATGTTGTGTGGAGAAAAAAAAAATTAGTGAATGGAGAAATTGGAGGAGACGGCATTCATTCTCGTTGTCATAGCAAGAGAATCCACTACAAACACACACGGGCACAGAGAGACGTGCGCGCGCACACAGTGATGCATGCGGACAAACTCACACAAAGCAACAGGGAGGCGACTGACACCAACAAATAGCAATTACTACAGCGTCTGCAGCCTAGCAACCAGGACCACTGGATCTCCTTGTCCCTTGGGTGTGTGTGTGTGTGTGTGTGTGTGTGTGTGTGTGTGTGTGTGTGTGTGTGTGTGTGCATGTGTGTGTGTGCGTGCATGTGTGTTGTTCTGTGGCAAAGATCCCCTTTTTGCGAGTCCCAGAATTTTTGTCTGACAGGTTTAGAATAGTGGGACAGCAGAAGAGAAAGTATGGCTTATATGAGAGCGAGAGGGAGAGAGAGAGAGAGAGAGAGAGAGAGATGAAATCAGTTTATTTACAGTAGCGAGTGGTGCGGCATCGGGCTGGTGTGACAACGCGCTTTGCAGGATTTATTTCACCTTTTACGCACGTCTAAAAGCCTTTAAGCTCATGAACAGACTCTGCTTTCACGTATGAAAGCTTTGGCGGTTTTGTAGGATCTGATGACCTTCGAGAAGGATTTGGTTGAATGCAGGTAAACAGCAGAGAGCAAAAGGCCGTTTGTCTGGCGATGATTTCGCTTCTTTTGACGACTTGCACACGTTTCTCAAGCTCTCAATCTCAAGTTGCTAATTGGCTGTAAACAAATGAGCAGCGTGCAGAAACGCCAAAGGTCTGACGACAGGGACGATGTGTCATGCAGCGTATTGCATGACATGTGAGAAGTAAATTTAAAAAAAATATTTTAAATCTGTGTCAGGTAGCTTGAAAGAGATTTAAGGCCAGGTGCCAAACCAGGGCCCAGCTTTGGTTTGATGAATAAAAAGTGTCTCTTTTCTGTTCTTGATGGTCTCAGTATTCATGAGCCACGGTCTGCAGTAAGTTGTGTCTCCGACCTATTAGCATTTAAAAGTAACCCCACTAACCACTCGGGCATGCACACGTGTGCACACCTGCAGGTGTGTGTTTCATGAGCCTCACAAAGGGCATCTTCAAAATCACATTTGGTGTTTAGCAATTCAAACCACATGATGAAAGTGCACTAATTCAAATAACATTTATTCATGAGCAGTGTCCTGTCTGCCACTGATTCAGGTAGGGTGGTTCAACAAATACAGAACACGCACAATGACATTTTAATTAGAGCTGTTGTTTTATGTACCTTAATATTCATACAGTCTTTGTTCTCTGTTCTGTGTACAGGCACATTACCTTTTGTCCTGTCTTCTCCGTCCTGTTTCAACCTGTAGTTTCATTAGATCCAAAGACAGCGTTTGATGTTCATTGTTTTTGAGGCAACCTAGCGCCATGTGCACTTTTACGTCTTGTGTGTCTGAAAGTTTTTCAAGGTTAGATGAGTAAAGTCTGATGAAAGAAGGACGTCTTGTCTCATCTCCTCTCTATTTTTTTTACCCCACCCTTTATTTGACTTAATCTTTGTTTCTCTTTTTTTTCTTTTCTCCCTGTTCCTCACCTCCTTTTTTACCATCCTGTCTTATCTTTACTTTCTTCCTCTATGTTGCAACTGACCCAACAAATTTATTTCCTCTTAAATTGTTTGCTTAGTTTATTGTGTTTTATTATTTGTGTCGTACCAGTTTAAAGCAGTATGTAAGTCTAATGACATCAAAATTATTAGCTTAAGACAATTTCAATTAATGGACCAATTACTCATTTACTCAAGCGATCCAGGGGTTATAACCATGAATCATATGAACTTCGAAGTGACTTCCATTGGGCACCGTTTTGATAACCTGTGTTCTATTTTGCTCTATTTGTAAACCGTTGCAGTCGGATCTTTACGTCTGTCGCCTTAAACACGTATACCCTTGTGCTATGAAGGCCACATTCAGTAGTTTTTTAGTTTTTTTCAGGTCACGTTCTCCCTCCGAACAAAGCTCACACTCCAGTTCCCTTGAAAGAAGCCCAAACAGTGTGCTGCCGGCGACCTGCACTTCGAGCATTTGATTGAAGCTCCTCACACGCGGCAAGATGAACTAAATTAAAGGAGTAAACACTCTGGGGTGCAAACAAGCCACTCTAAACATAGCTCCCGTGAACACACATCCTTGCTTATCCTCTTGTATTCCTCCACCTTCCCGCTGTCGCTTTTTCCCTCTAAAACAGCAACGTTATCATTGACCTTCTCCAGACTCGTAATAAGCTCTTTCTAAAAAGCCGATAGGAATACCTGCAGCTGTGTGTTTGTGTGTCTGTGTGTCTGTGTGTGTGTGTGTGTGTGTGTGTGTGTGTGTGTGTGTGTGTGTGTGTGTGTGTGTGTGTGTGTGTGTGTGTGTGTGTGTGCGTATGTGTGACTTTGACTGAAGTTCTCAGATGAGGAGCCAATTGATTGAGATGGCCCCAATTAGTCTCTGTGATTAATTGAGTGTGATTGGATGTCGTCCCTGGCACCTCCTCGTTGGCGTTATTGACAGGCTAATGAGTTGCCGTGGTGACCGCTTAAACACAGCTTATTGTGTGTGACTCTGAAATGACCCTATAGCAGCCAATCAAGCCAACCTCTTGCTTGTGGCCGTGTGTGTGTGTGTGTGTGTGTGTGTGTGTGTGTGTGTGTGTGTGTGTGTGTGTGTGTGTGTGTGTGCGCCAAATACTCCTTGAGGGATGTTTCAATATCATTATTACAAAATAATTAGACTGGAATCAGCTACAATATGTGGAAATGTTTTTGTTGTTTATTTAGCCATCATGAATGCAACATACAGGATTACTCACATATTATTTGTCTATGAGAGAAGTTTCAGCATCCAAGCTGACAGAGATAAAGACACAAAAAGACAGCAGCACATCACACTTACTTGGTGCTGAAACTCCAAAGCATTGCAGGGTAATGGAAACTAGATGCAAATGAACTGATATTATCATCCAGGATGAGAGGAATACTTGAGATGTATTGGATGAATTGGGCCTTGGGTATTTATCTGGAGCGACAGAATAAAACACACTATGGCACTTACATGTGAATTGTCCCATCTGCTTTTTACAACTCGCGCTCCCTCCTGAGGGATTGCCTCTCCACTCGTGCTGTTGCCTCTCCGCTGTTAATTTTTTCCCACATTCAAACACTTGGCTCGTGGCTTCTTTTTTGCCACAAAATTATTTGTTGGTGATTGATGATATCTCAACAGCATCGCTTTCTGAATTGCTGCTCATGAGGATCTATTCTTTATGAGATGGTGAACAATTGTAACACCATGAATGGTTTACTTTGTATCACACACACCTCAGTGTGTGAGATACAAAGTTAGCCATTACATAAATCTTGTTATCCAAAAATTTAACTGAATAATCGCATGATTTTTCTGCAATTATTTGCAGTCTGATCCAAATTCAAGAATGAAGTGTTGTATTAATACAAAAAAATGTATTGCACACTTTTATTTTAAAGTAATGTTATCAGAACAATAAAACAGCACTCTGGTGCAACAGCAAGTTAACATATATACATATATAATTTATACATCTGTTTTTTTCTTCTTCTTCTGAACAGGTACTGTTCAGTAGTAAGGGTCCCTGTGAGGGACAAGCCACTCCTTTCTTCGTCCATGTTCAGTCTGTTGCTTACCTTAAAGATGTTAAAGACCAGCAATTGATTCACTTTATACAAAAGCAATAAGTGCTTTTAATGTTTTCCAGTTCAGTTCAGTTTATATATATATATATATCTATATATATATATATATATATATATATAGATATATATATATATATATATCTATATATATATCTATATATATATATATATATATATAGAAATATATATATATATATAGATAGATATATAGATATATATATATATATATATATATATATATATATATATATATGTATATATATATATATATATATATATATATATATATATATATATATATATATATATATATATATATATAGATATATAGATAGATATATAGATATGTATTGTATAGCCGGATGGTAATCATAATGCACTCCAAATAAAACTACTTTTTCTTTCTTTTCTGGTTTTAGTTTCCAACATGGAGCCAATAACTTATTATACACACGTTGTATATTTTTACTTTACAGTTTTATATGTCAATCAATCTCTATTGATATCAACATTCAAGCCATTGTTGAAAGGACATTTACCATCCCTTGAATTGAACTCCTGAACTACTGAAAATAGCTTAAAATATTATTTGAAATAGTCTCTCCATGCTGCTCAAAGTAAGGTAGGGTCTCCTTTCATCATTGTTTTGTAAAAGCATTACCTTTTCTTTTTTGCTGGCCACACCCTGGAAGTCCTGTTCTACAAAAACATTGAGAGCTATCCTTTTTCCCACAGGGGAGAGACATCCTGCTCGACTGAGCAGCTCATGCCGTTTTTCCCATGTCCACACTGAATGGGTTTGTGGCTCCGAAAGACAGGATGACCCATCCCACCCATTCAACTCTGGTGTGCATTACGGGCTATAAATGAAGAATTAAAGTGTGTATCAGTCAACATATCTTATCAGCAGTTTATCAAGCTTACTGGCTGCTATCCAATATTTAAAAATGAAAGTCCAATACCAGCCATATTATCATATTATCAAAGTGATATACTGCAGCAATTTTAACCAAATGAACGTGTGAATTGAAAAACGCTGCAGTTTAGGTCAAGAAAAGATAAAATATTAAAATAGGGTAAATTTGGAAATAGAATACAGACGAGGAAAAGGATTTATAGGTAAGACAATATCTTATAATATAAAGAAATATGTTTCTGTGATATCGCACTGTACCCTCACTGTATGTCACATGCAGGAGAGATAACGACGGTAAAGGGGTTAAAAGCTGTGGGGAGGAAAGAGGGGAGTGGTAGACGAGTGCGCGGTTGACTAGCCGTGAAGAAAAGACCCTAATCTTGGAGGAGGCCAGAGTTGGCGTAACATCACTTTTTCTGGCCGACCTCTTTCATTCTTCTGTTGCTCTACCACTTCAACATCCTCCCTTTCGCCAGGCACCCTCACCCCTCCCAGCTTCTTTACTTTTTTATTTTTGTATTCCTCTGTCTCTCTAATATCTCCAGTTCAGTTCTTCATCGTCTTATGCTTCAATGATTTTGTTAATTAATTTAAATGTGATTGTATTGTTAAACATTTGTTCTGGGTAACACACGTTTCACTATGAGGTTTTTCAGGTCACTTTTTTCTTCTATTCACTTCCATTCAGACAGCTTAGGGGACAGAAATCAATGCAAATACAGTCAATTTGAAAATAATTGCCTGCAGTCACAACATTTTACCCGGCTGCAGTCATTAGATGAAAACAAGAAGAAGCAGATATGCTGTTTACCAAGTGACAGAGTGAGCAGGAATGATATATTGATTTGTATCCGGTGTTGAATCTGACCTGACATTCTCTTAACAAGATGGCCTCTCAATACAAATTGACTCAAGATATCCATTTTAACATGATCTTTGCTGAAGCTTGAGGTTTCTAGAAAATATAAGTGATACTGTGAAAGCTAAAGGAAGTTGTTTTAGCATGCATGGATGTAATCAATCTTCATCACTCCTTAATGAGTCTTACTTCAATTTATTTGTGTAATAAAAAAATGAATTACACAAACACAAGCAATCACAACTCAACAAATTAAAGGCATATCTCATAAAATATAACCAGGCACAACTTAATTTAAAGTGAGCAATGGTGGCGTTTGGTGTGTATGAAATACTTGATCAAGATTGAATAATTCAATGAGGAAATGTTAAATTATAAACTGCTGCTTTCTATTTGACTAATATGAGCTGTGCTGTTTTAAAATCACTCTGGTATGTCTGGTATGTTTTTCTTAAAGCCTCTTTCTCAAACTCTTAAATCTTAATTATATAATGTACTGTATATGTTGGCTAACTGTTTTGCCCTGTGTCTTGTTGTTTTTGTTCTTTCTCTAGTTCCCCCTCGGGAGCCCACTGTCACCTGTCGATCCAACACCTACCCTAAAGGCTTCTACTGCAGCTGGCACCAATTGCACCCGACGTACATCCCCACCACCTTTGAAGTCGACGTACAGTAAGTGCATTGGTCAACTTTTGGAATTGCATGCTTAAATCACTCAAAGACTTAGCTTACATTAAGTGACATATGCATTCTTTTAAAAAATGTTGGCAATTATCAGGTCACACGTAAACATTTTGAGGGCTCTATTGCTCTAAACTGAAAAAAGGGGGTGAAGCACAGATTACACAAAGTCACCTACAACGGGTTAGAGGCATTTTTAATGTTGCAATTTGGTGTATTCTGAAAATGACTTTTATCCTTGGCACAGGCACCAATGTATGTATAATTTCAAACATTTTACCTTCAAAAGGTCCAGTTTCTCACCTTACAGAACAAAAACGTTGCAGGCTATTCAACGAGATTTGAGAATGAAAATAACCCAAAATATCAAGGCAACCACAATCCACATGAGTCAGTGAAAAAAAATGGGTTGTTTATTTGATTATAAATTTGGTTTATAAGACAACTTATACCATGTTGGTTTTGCTCTGTAGTTAAACACCTCTCCCTTCAGCTTCTCTTTGATATGCCCAGATCACAGAGTCCCACAGCTCACACCTCAGCAGGTGGACTTCAAGTTTGTAACACCGACGTCATTCTGTTTAAATAATGTTGATGAGTGGAAAAGAGAGAACAGAGAGACGTGTTGAGGACAATGGAGGCACTCACAGCAGGAGTAGTCGGTAACTACAGCGTTTAGCTCAGCCAGTCATCAGGTGGCGCTTTGAGTGATGCTGACTGCTTTATTCATGCACTAGCAGCTCCACATTCTTTTGAACAACACTTTTTTTTGTGTCCTTTTTTAACCAAAAAAAATGACTTTTTAAAGAGGATTGTAATTTTCCTTGAGAAATAAAGTTGAAAAGGCATATTTACATAACTTTTTTTTTCCTACGCTATCTGCTGCTCACTTTTCATTTCCTTCTCCTCTCCAGACACAACCAGCGCTCACTGGAGGTGCAGAAAGATCCAGACCACAAGAATCGCTGTCGTGTACGTTTCCCCGAGGTCTTCTCCAGCTTTCCCTACAAAGTAAATGTGACGGCAGTCAATGCTTTAGGGAAAGCCTCCACCACAATTTCTTTTGAAGAGTCCAGTATAGGTAAGAGAGATGTTGTGTAAAGTGTTCTCATGTTGTGGTCTTCTTTGACACGTTTGTAACCAAATTTGAAAAAGAAACATGATGCATGTGCATGTTGAAGCGCTGATGTTTTTGTAGAACGGATCATTTTAGATTCCCGCTAACTCATTTAGGCTGCAGAATATTCACGTGTTTTGTTAAAGTGTACAAGCAGCTCTTTATTTGAACTTAGTTCAGGGACATATGAAAAATCCTTTTCCCACACAGATTGACAAAAAAATTTGGCAACGGAAATATGAACTAAGATGAAGAGTGTCGAGGCATCTTTTTGAGGATGCCAACCATTGAGCAATGCTAATGCATTTGTTTGTGCACAGATGACTGATTTCATTGACTTCTTGTTCCCTTTGGAGATTTGTTGCACACACAGTTATGCTCGGTGCCAAAAAGACAACGAAAATAGGAATTTCAATGGCCAAATAACTGTCAACCAGATGAAAGGAGAGTGCACAGCTTCTTTTTCTTTCTTTTTTTCGCTTTAACCAACAGCGTAGTCCATTAGCAAGAAACCCACTGACTGCGCACCCCTGTCATTACCAAAGGCTCTAGATAATAAACATGCTACCTCTGAACCTTTTCCGCAGCAAACAGTATTTAATTGAGGCTTGGACAGGATGTGACCGTCTGCTTTCTCACTGAATGAAGTCCTAGCTGAAGTCCCAGATAATCCAAACACCAGCTGCAATGGAAGTACATGTCTGTCATATTTAATGTAAGAATTAACCAGAAAAGTTTGAGACTTCGTCTCTTTTTTTTGTTTCTCAGATTATAACCGGTGATTGATGTGTTAAGTAGTTTGAAAAAGAAATGCAGTTTGGGATTGTGAAGCTTTTTTGTTCACTAAGGCTGCAGAAGGCTACCTAATAATAGCAAGACTCTTAGAATTCATAAGCGACTCAGGCTGGAAAGCAGTGAAGAGGAGAAATCCATTTTAAAGAAGGAATGAGAAGTACTTTAATAGATAAGGGAAGTGCTGCCAGCAGTCCTCAGCTCTGTTGTATTGCTCAGAGCGCGATATGGGTGTGCATGACGCATAAACACACACAGACACCAACGGGGCTGTGTGGAGTGTGTCGGCTGAGAGGGTGAGGTACTGAAAAAGAGAGAGAAAGAGTGTGTGTGTGTGTGTGTGTGTGTGTGTGTGTGTGTGTGTGTGTGTGTGTGTGTGTGTGTGTGTTTGTGTGTGCGTGTGCGTACATAAGTAACCAAATGAGGCAGTGACATGCTCTGCCAAGCCTCGGACACAGGACTCATGAAAATGCTAATGCTAGCCGGATTAGCGCCTTGGCTGAGGAAATATCCCTCAACTATTGGTGATAGCAAAACACCCCACTGCTCCTTTCTTTCCCTGTGCTTTCTCTTTCCTGCCCACATGACCTTCATGTGATTTTGTACTTCTTCTTCCCCCTGTTCCGTCCTGTTTGGCTTCTTCCTCCTTCTCTGTCACCAGCCATATCTTTTCAAACGTGAAAATTACATTTGTATGACAAATGTTGTCCGTCCACACATTATGTCCAGATTTATTTCTTAAAGTTTTGCTTTAAAATCAGATGGCAACCTCAGATTCTGAAAAGTGGAGCCGGTAGTGAAGTGCCTCAGACCATTGCATGCATTCTTTATGAATGGGGCAACTGTGGTTGCAAATAGAAGTTGGATTGTATTGAAGTCTATGAGAAAATCACTCTACTTCTCACTTGATATATTACCCAGTAAACATTGTAAACATGAGTTTATGGTCTCAATTGTTAGTTTCAAGTCATTTAGTACATTATGGTCTCATTTAGATAGACCATAAAGCAGAGTATGCTTTAAGGTGTGGCGACCTTGTGATTGAAGTTGCTACCACAGTATTTTTCGGTCTGGGAGTTGTCAGTCTTTTCATCCTCCTTTAATCATTTCACAGTATTTTTTTTTTTTGTCTACTAGAAATGTCTTGTTCAGTGTCCGATTGTACTCCACTCTCTAAATCTTTGAGTTAAATTACAGCTTGGAAACAATGCAATAGTGTACCTCCATCACTCATTAGAAGGCTAAATTGATACATGATTGCTTGCTTTTCACTTTCGTAAACTGACAATACAATGCAGTTGTTGTGATGAGAGGGAGAGTTGAGAGCAACATAAACCTATTTTCTATTTAGACTTGAACACAAGAGCAGTATCTTGCAAATAAGAAAGACTTTGAAAATATTTTTATTTTATTGAAATTGAAATTGCAAGTTGAAAGGCCCAAACAAAAAAACCCAGTTTTCAAATATCTTGCTGTGTTCATCTATTTTCTAAATTGTTTGAAGTGTTTCAAATACTTTGCCTTCTCTCCCGCCTCTTGCTCTCCTCCCTCGTATCTCCTTCTTGTTCCTGCATTGTTAAAAGTCTTTCCCATGCCATTCTAAGTTGTAAGCCACATTCATTATCAGGGACAACGAGGCAGATCGTAAATAAATAAAACAATTTCATGCTTCCTGGTGCACTTCTGAATTCTGAGTGGGAGTAAGAAGATTCTCAACTGTCCTTGTTCATCCGACCAAAGCCGGGATGAAATTAGAAGAGAGACAGAGAGAGAGAGAGAGAGAGAGAGAGAGAGAGAGAGAGAGAGAGAGAGAGTGTGTGTGTGTGTGTGTGTGTGTGTGTGTGTGTGTGTGTGTGTGTGTGTGTGTGTGTGTGTGTGTGTGTGTGTGTGTGTGTGTGCGTGCGTGCGTGTGCATGTGTGTGCGTGTATAGTTACAAAGAGAACCCTCAAGGAAGTTTCAGACTTATCAAATGATAACGTAAAGCTTTCCTGTGCCAGGATGATCAAATGATGATCTTGTCTTAGTGTAAAGACTTCTAAAGTTAAAGCTTCTTTTTTTTACCTACATTGATTTGCTTTGTCAACTCTGACACTAGCCAACCTGAGCATGATTGAGGAATACATTATTAATTAATTGTGATTAAATGAAAACACTGCAGACTAAATTTCAAAGGGGGGAATATAGCTGCAGTAGGTTTCCTACAACACCATTAAATCATCTGTCGGGTTCATCCTTTCAATTAATACTATACTGCTATTTAGGTTTCATTTGTGGTTGCTTTGTGGTGGTTTGTGTGCGGGTCCCTTGGAGCCAGCAAATGTTGACTTCAGGCAAAAAAAGTGAAGTTAAGTTCAGAGGGTAATAACAGCCGTGTAAAATACTTTATTGCAACACCCTGCAGCTATTTATTTGTTTTCACTGATATGTTCAAGCCCAGACTGCACTGACAAGCTGATTTGTTGTTCAAGACTATTTAGTTTGTTGCAATATCTCACTGATTTCTGCAGCCCCAGCGAGGAAGGTCAGAGGTCAGCATTGTCTACCAAAAGAAAAAAAAGAAGCTTTGGCAGAGTTTGAGAGTTTATTTGCTAAGAGATACACTATTTTACTACTATGCACAAAACGTAACAAGTCCAACTGCCTCTGGGACAGCAGCGGACTTCTTACCACTGCAACTTCCAACAGAAAATCCCGAGAGCTGCAGTCCTGCTTCATATTAATAAACACCACAAGGTAGAGATTAGATACAGCGTAACAAGTGTAGTCATTGCGTATGGTATGGTACATTACGGGTAAAGTATGACTCCCTGTAGTCTTACTTTCCCAGATATGAAAACATATGCTGTTTTCTGACTGTCATTTATGATGTATTTTGCAAGAGAGAAAACCTAACACAGAACTTTTAGATTTTAAAATTCCCATTGATTCTCTTTGCCTATTGTAGCTTTGAACAAATAGGACAGCAGCCATTAAGGACGTAGCACTTCGAGTCATTTAATTATGTGAGCAGGAGAACTTGTGTAATTTAATTTCAGTGAGTCCATTAAAGGAACCAGATTTGTTCTCTGCTACTGCCATGCTTTACATATTATCCAGTAAAAAAAACACTAAAGACATACTTTTTGCTGTACACCCACAGAATGTGTTATGCACATAGAAAAGCACTTCTTACACACTTCATGTAGAGTTTAGTCGCCGTTACAAAAATACAGTCTGCTTCCAACAATAAGCCTTAATCCTGTGAAAGGAGGAGCTATTGTTCTGTACTTCCACAGCAACAGTAGTTTATTTTAAAAAAGAGGACTTTTATAAACAGGATTTTAAACGATTCATAGATTCCAATTTTGTAAGTCCATTTATTTGAAATTAAGTAAGAGGACTAGCTGCTGCACAGTTATAGTTTTAGAAGCACTAAAATCAGATATGCAGATAATGTACTACATTGGTAAGCTTACAGATCTCTGTTTCTGTTTTACTGCTTGATTGCTGCACAGTCTTAGCCACCAGGACAGCCTTTAAGCTACCCTCTTTTTTCTTTTTAAAAAGAAAGACTAGCCCCTCTCCCTCCCACTCTCTTGTTCCATTTTCAGCAGACAGTGAACATAATGGTCTCGCAAGTAGTTGTTTGAAAGATTAAACTTTTATGTTACGGTATACCTGTTCACTTGCATCATCACCCGAGAGAAAGAACGGTTTGCAGTGACTGCTGCAACAGGGGGCTGAAAGGAGGAAAGAGGAGCAGTAATGTTGATGCAAATTTGAATGAACAGAGTCGAGGGAGTCATGACAGACGTTTTCAGGCCAAGCATGGACGGGCCAGGTAAAACAATGGGATTTCATAAAGTTATACCCCCGTGATCAAACATTGTGCTTTTTTCTTCCCCTCATTACATCACTTTTTTTTTTCTTTTCTCGAATTCATTTGGCAATTGACAATTCGTAGCTCAGAATTGAGAAAGATGGCTTACGTCTATCTCCCTGCAACATTCCTTTAAGTTTAATTAATGGACACTGTGAAAGTTGTTGAGCCCATTAATCTGCTCCTCAACGCATTTCACAATAACTTCTTGAAATCTGTTTGGGTCAGTGAAGTCCCGGGCTCTCATTGTCTCACTCTTCATTTAAGTCCTTTTCGTCGTTCGGCTCTAGTATTAATACAAGTGCTTCAAAAGAAGGATGTGTTCATTACTCATGCAACACAAAGCTCATACTCCTTTTCAAGTAAGATGAATACTTTAAAAGCCTTTGGGACTCCCCACCCATACAGATTTCTCTCTGTTTTGTTCTGTTCCCGCGCATGTTTTCTTCTGTTACGAGTTGTTGGAGAAATCCAAAGTGGACAAAGAGGATGAGTTTCTGATCTCTAGTCTCCACTGACTTCACTTTGGTTTCACTCTGCCTATATGCACTGTTCTTTCTTTCTTTCTTTCTATTTTGCTCTTGCTTGCTTTCTTTCTTCCCATCCCTATTTCATCTTTTTACACATTTGCTTGAAGAAGGTCACAATGAGATTAATATCTCTTTCTCAAGGGAGAATGCTGTCGGTCTGCTTTATCTGTCTTTTTATCATCTCCAACGGTCTTTCATATCTTCATCATTAATTCCATGAAGATTATACTGAGAGAGATGTCTGTTTGTTTGCTTCTGTTTGTGCCGGTTTATGTGCCTTACGTATCTTGTGGCGAGTTTCACCCAAAGTGATTTCATCCTCTTGTACTTTATCTTTACGTTCATTATCAGACATGTTGGTTGCTACTGCTGCTATCCATTTCCTTTTGTAATATCATACATGTGTCTGGCTGAGAAAAGGTTTCATGTTGCTGAAGTGGTGGGCCAATGTGTTTACTCGTGAGAGTGATCCAACAAAGACTGGGTCATAGAATATCTTGTGAAAAGCATTGAATCGAATTCTCTCAATTTCTCTGTCTGCAAGTCTTTCTTGGTTGACAGGTATTCAGAAACACAACATGTATACAAAACTGTCCATCAGGGACTCATGCCTTCCTGTCTATTGCCTTTATCCTTACCGCTGTCTTTTACTGATAAATGAAAATATATCATCCTCATCCTCCCTCTTAATATTTATTTCCATTGCAGTACATGGTGAAATAAGGAAAATTGTGCAACAATGTTTTAAAGACAAAAATACCTTGACTTTTAGTTCCTAGTATGTGTCAAGGTTAAAAAAAAAACTGCATTATGCGTCTCAATAGCATATTTCATTAGACCTTCCCTCGCTTCTCTGGCCTTCTCTTCCCTTATGTTTTAAACTCCATGTCCCTCGATTATAATGTAGGTGTTATGTGAAGTCTTAAGCCAAAATGCGTATTCACACAGAAATACTCCTCCGGCATTATTGTGTTGTGATGTATCGAGTGGAGCGGGTGAGAAAAATTCAAATGGGTTGAACCGTGAGCCAAAGTGGCCGTGACCGCTGCTTGAACTGATAAAGATGGACCAAAACATGTTTCTCAATTTCCAGAATTGCACAATAACAAATTGGCCTTTACATCAAGTAAATACAAAAAAGCGTATTCGGTTGGAAACGTTTCAGCTTTCAGATGCAGCTGCAGGGTTTGTTGCAAAAGTCCCTGAAATGTAGAAATCGACTGCGAGTGGCATTTCCTCTGTCGCTTGGTGGCACTGAGCTCAGCAGCAGTTCCAGAGCAGTAAACTCTGCTTCAAAAAAAATGCTGAACTTGCATGTGTTAAATTGTTGGGGTGCCCCTTTGACTAATCGTTCTCATCCACCGCACAGTTAAACCCGACCCCCCGGAGCGTGTGACTGCGACCCCGATCCGTTTCAACGCTCGCAGGCTGGAGGTGTCCTGGCACAGCCCCGCCACCTGGCCCGACATCGACAACTTCCCTCTGAAATACTTCCTTCGATACCGGCCACTCATCAAAGAGCAGTGGCAGCATGTGAGTAGCCCTTGTGTGTGTGTGTGTGTGTGTGTGTGTGTGTGTGTGTGTGTGTGAGTGTGTGTGTGTGTGTGTGTGTGTGTGTGTGTGTGTGTGTGTCTGTGTGTGTGTGTGTGTGTGTGTGTGTGTTTGTGGCGTGTGTGAGTGTTTGTGTTACAGAGGAAGAGAGAGAGAGAGAGACAGAAACAGGGAGTTCACATAACCTTACGGTTTAGTATTTGGTTTTGAGGTCGTGATTCAACACATTGAACTGAAAACTGAACACATGCACATGAATCACACATTGTGAAAATGAGTTCCTCGCTTGTGAGTAACATAGCTTGGCCTAAAAAAAAAGTCTGTCTGACACATGTAACAACTATGCAGTAAGTAAAGGGAGTTTTAAATGGTCAAGAGTGTTTGTCCAGATACAGCTCCATTACCAAAAGCTCTAAGTCAACATTGAAAAACACCTGTTAGATTATGATTCATTATATGCTATTTGAAAACCTCTGGTGAGCACATATCATTTTTTTCCCTGGATGTGGTGTTCTGAAGAAAAAGGCTGGCCTCCCTCCATTTTGCAGATTGAGTTTCACCTCATTGCAAAAATATTTCTCGAAAGGAAATGGCACATTTTCCAGAAGTAGCATAGGTTGTTATTAAAAAGTTTAGTTTTTACAATTTCTTTGTCATCTATACCTCTACCTGTAGGGGGGTTTTTTGAGCTAAAGAAAAAGAGACTACAGGGATTTTTCCAGAGAAATGCCTTTGAGAGCAGTTAGCAGTTAGATATGAAATGATCCGAACCTGTATCTGTTTGAGTTTGATCCCTCGTCAGACAGACATAATCGCTCAGCTTCTTTGGTGTATGTTACTGTATCTGACTGTTTTTTGTAGGTTCAGATCCCTCAGGGCTTCGTATAGTAAAAGCATATGTGTCCACTATAGGATTCCTGTGATGTAAGCTCCCTCAGCTCAGGTCTAACATTGCAGCGTTATTATCATGCCCATCAATGGTTCGCAATTGTGTTGTTCCAAGAACTATGGTTACAGACTATCACATGGAAAAACACACGTACGTATTACAGAAGAGTACACATTTCTTTTTTAGTCTTTTCCCTCGCTCTTTCCATCCTTCAACAATTGTCTCTATCATTACCTCACCACCTCAATATGTCCTTCCTTTGTTCACCCTTTTTCAGATTCCTAAAAGATCAGCTCGCGCACCTTAACGTGAGGGTATTTTCATCTGTCGTTTGTGTCATTTGTTCAGTATAATGAACAGAAAATAATGTGTAAAATATCAGTATATAATGTACCCAGTGATTATTTGGCACCACTCGCTGTGGCTTTCACAGCTGAACTAAAGACGTCAATGCACCTGAGAAGAGTAAACCCTCAAGATGTTCTTGATTTTAATTCTTCTCCTAATTAGGCTGCTTGTAGTCCGTGCCTGGGGGCTTATTGTTTAAATTAATGACACCAATTCAAATTATTGATTCATTGTTTCAAGTGATTTATCAAGTACAAGGATTAGCTGATTCCTGCACCGAGATTTTATATTCTCAACCAATGAATAGTTTTAGGTCTTTAAGTGTCCAAACAAAATACTCCAACTGAAAAGGTTATATTTGGCATTATTTTTCTGACATTTTCAAAACAAGAAATGAAACAATATGTCACAGTTCAACGACATTCTGTTATCTAACTTTCACACAGTTATTTAGCAAAATGTTGGATCTATGCTCAGACCTTTACTCGCACAATCCCACATACAGTCATTATCTACACAAACGTACATTCGGTCTCTCTTCCTCAGTCTCACAGCAGTTGAGAATGAAGAAAGTCATAATAATACTTCAGATCTGTGTGGAATAAATTGGTGATTAAACACACTCTTAGTTCCCCTTGGCTCCCTCAACACTAATCAATCAACATGTGAACTAATGCTTTAAGTGAAAGGTGGGAAACCTTAAGTAAATATTTGGATTGGGTAAGAACACATCATTTGTAAATTACACAAATGTAGTGGGTGACTGCTGAAAGACTGTAGTGTCCTTTGATGGAAGTCTCCATGCTGATGCTTTTTTAATTTTTGCAGCAGAAAGTGTATTTTTCAGAAGGGGGAACCACTTTTGTGCGGTGAACATTTTATGGTTGCACTTCTGCCCCTTTTATGAGGAGTTGGCTAACAGTGTTAGTCCTCACTCCGGCCGAGAGTGCTTGTTAATAGATAAGTAATTGTCTAACATGAACAGTGTCAAACTGTTGAAGTGCAAAAGAAATGGCAACTGACAACCTGAATTTGTTGTTCCTTATGGCCATTAGAGTCACTCCCGTCTTTTCTGTGACCTCGACTTCATGCGACAGAACAAAACAAAAAGTGCCATAAAACCAGCATGTTAAACTAGCATGTTAACTTGTCTGCCCTCTATTAAATGTTTGTGAATAGTTTTCATAGACATATCATGGCCTTGCCATTATATATATATATATATATATATATATATATATATATATATATATATATATATATATATATATATTATAGCAGCGTTTTACTCCTGCCATTATACTGCAGACTGCATATTTAATGACTATACTAGCTTTGTTGTGCAAAACATGTGTTTTTAAAGCTGTGACATAAATCATTGGGTAGAATTAAATGAGGTTGCCAAAATAAGATGCACTGTTTATTGGCCCCATATAAACCTCATTAATTACAGCCACAGAGGGTTGAATACTAATTGAAGCAGTTAGTATGAGGAACTTACCTTTACCTTTAATGTGGTCAGACAGCAGAGCCGGGTGAGAATGGCGTTCACATGCAACATTTTGAAAATGTGTTTTGAGTTTCAAATGAAAGCGCTGGCGTGATCAGATTGATCTCTTGAGGAAACCATCCATCCTGCTGAGGAACGAAGCGACGACTGGCCCAGATACTAAGGGTGATGGAGATTCAGACAGAAGGAGGAAAATGGGGGGAAGTTTTGGAGTTGAGATGAATGGAGTGAATCAGAGAGGGAGAGAAACGGGAAAGGATAGCAGACTCTGGGAGATGCCATGAAGAGAAAGAGAGGCAGTATATATATATATAAGTGAGATGGACATTAATAGATAGCATTTCAGGATGGCAATCCCCAAATGAGAGACAAAGAATGGGATTGAGAGAAGGAAACTGAGAGGTTGTGTTAAATAAAGCATAGCAGCCTGACACTAATTTGATTATAAAAGTTGAAAGAAAATTGGATGGTGGATGAGAGCGGTATGTAGAGAGAGAGAAAAAAGAGAAATGCTCATACGGAGACTTGGCCTCAAATAGAAGGATAAATAGATGAAAGTGTGAGAGACGAGAAGAAAAAGGGAGGACTACATTGAAAGTTAAGTTTCAAAAGCTATTGATTACAAGACATTTCAAGTTAAATAAAGATAGATGATGGTTCAAGGGAAGAAGAAAGAGAGGAATGAGAACAACTGCTGGAATATGTTAAACCATGAAAGTGGGTGAAACAAAGAATTGAAGAGAGGGAGATACTTCAGATCTAACCAATATAAGACATTGTTCTTGCAACTACAGAGATGTGTCCAATATAATATATCTGACATAACCTATTTATTCAATTGGTTTCTACTTTATGTACCTGTGCCTAGAGTGGCGTCAATAGGCTGGGACTCAGAACATAGATCGCTATGTTAGAATGCTGAGAGGGTCAGTAAAGATAAGCTCAGTTTCAGAAGATGAAGGGCAACACACACAGGAAGTGTCTGACACTGGAACGTGCTCGTTGACTCAAGCATCAATGCTCCAGAAGAGTGGCAATTTTATTATCGTTTTCTCCCCAGATAGGCACATTCCTGCCACCATACCTCTATTACTTCTGTATTCAGTGGTGTGTGCGCTGCGGCCTTCGATTGAAGCAAAGCAAATAATGTTAAGGTTTTCACTTGAGTGAGTAATCAAAAAAGGCTAATTTGGTCCTTGGACTACCTTGATCCTCCACTCCATAAAGATGGTGAACTTTTTCCTTTAGGCTGTAGCTTCAAAGAGTCCGAAACATAGCATGGCAGGCCTGACTCTACTAATCCAATGAAGACTTTATTATTTAAGATGCGGAAAAATAATCACCATTTGAAAATGCATCTGTATGCATGTAAATGTTCAGTCAGTGAATTGTTCTGTTTCCCATGGCCTTGTGTTTCCATCCCAGCCTCAAACTCCCTGAGACGTGAACTCAAGCTCTCGCCGCAATTAAAGCGATGGTCCAGTGACTGTGATAAGAACAATTTCAGATTGCTCAATATTCTCCCTGTTGTGTGAAACTGCATCTGCTGGGCTGTAATTGCCCTTTGGGGATGACGCTGAACTCAACTGAAAACTCACACATTTTACAATGCAGACACTGTCACGCACAGAAACACCCCAATGCAGACGGAGAGGAACACGTACATGCACATACGGATGCACACTCGCTCCCAAATGCTGGTACGCATACGAACGAATACCCATGTGCAAGTTCTTGTTCTTCCAATTACAAAGATAAAGATACATGCAAATGCTATATGAGCGCTCAAACACGCACATGTGAGTATGCATGCGGAAACGGAAAGAAAAAAAAAAACGCCCACGGTCACAGATTATACATATTATGTTTACAGACATTCAACACATGCTCATGTAGCTCACTGGGGGAAATATACTTAAAGTCAGTACCAAGTCCTAAAAATCTGCCAAAAATGGATCTTTTCAATGTTTCCAATGCCTATGGTCTTGTTTCAGGAATTTTGAAAAACTGTAATGCAGCTGTCAACCTCATTCTCTCTTGCTTTAAGATACTATCACAAATAGGGAAGTATGATTTTTTTTTTAAGATAACAAAACTTTTAAGGCTAAAAAAAATTACTTTTTTATGATGGTATGTTTTTTTTGTTGTTGCAGTCAACGCACAGAGCCCCGCTATGTGTCTGCCTTGTCCACCAATAAGCTGTCCATGCACTTTCATGCCCACGCATACGTCAAAATGTTCACAGCAGAGAAGGGAGGTGGAATATGTGTCAGCATCGTCAACACAATTTAGCCCTTCATTCATTTATTCATCCCACATTTTGTCTCCTTTGTCCTTTTGTCTGACATGCTGCATTCCCCCTCTCCCAATCCATCTTTCTCTCTCACTCCCCCTCACCTCTTACCTCACTTTCCTCGTTGCATTTTCCCCTCCCTCTCATCAATCTCCTTCTCTCTTTTTTCCTTCATCCTCATCTCTTCTCCTCTTCGTCAATATCACCATGTAATAATGGCATTTGTATGTTTGCCAAAAGTCACTTTCATCCTGCAAGCACTTAGATGAATCAATAGTGAACCAAGAGATGTGTGTGTGTGTGTGTGTGTGTGTGTGTGTGTGTGTGTGTGTGTGTGTGTGTGTGTGTGTGTGCTTAGTAGCACTAAGCTGTGTTAGTGTTTCTGTGTGTGTTTGAATTTTTAAGCTTCTCTGAAATAATATTTCAAGCTAGTGAAGTTACTAAAACTCAACTCATTATAACAAATGCAATTGTGTCATCCTGATTTTGTAAGTTTGTGTGTGTGTGTTTATTCACATATAATGTATGCATATGCCTGGGTTATTTTTTGTCCTTTTTTTGTGCAAACCATTATCATCACAGCAAAGGAAATGCCGAGATGGACACTGAATAACTTAACATTGAACGTCATAAAAGCCAGTGGCTCTGATTCTGTCCTGTTCATCTTTTTCTAGCCGCCTCTATCCTCACGCCTCTCAGCAATCCACGGTTGTACCGTCTCCCACTCATTCATCCATCCATCTACTCTTCCCTCCATGCATTTAGCCAGCTATCTAACCATCCATCCTTCAAGCCATCCATTTGTATCTGTGGCTGCACATGATAAATGTTCAGACCTTGTTTGGGGAAAACATCCCATATAAAGGACACTGCAACAGACAGCTCATTTATCAAATCTTTCTAACACGCACACACACACACACACACACACCGGGCAGTTTCAGTCCTGTCACATGGGAACGTTATCATCATTTAGCTCTGCAGTCAAAATACATCATAGTTGAATTGTATTATTTATATTATGTACACACACAGATATACAAACTGTAGTTTTTGTTTATGGGCTGTGCGGTCTGCTGGCTTTGAAATAATCTAATAAAGGTATACTGTACATTATTTTATATAAATCACATTGTTTTACTTTGCATGTTTATCAAAAGAGAAGTAAAAAAAAATGATCTTGCCCATCAAAGAACGAACCTGAGTGTGTTTCCCAGATTGGAGTTGTGTTATCTATTTGTGTGGTGAAAGTCTGAGTGTGTCAGGGTGAATGAAGATGATCGGGGCCACTAACCTCTCCTCGGCCCCGAGTGATTTCAATCTTTTGGCACACTGAAAAACTGGGTGCTTATGTCTTATGGCTAATAAAGTTTGGATAGAAACAGCATTTTAGTCACCAAATGAAACAAGGGAGCCCTGACGCTTGTTAAAATCTGACAATTTGGTTTGATTTGTCCAACCAAGAACTTAAGCTGAAAGAAACCAGTGGCTGCCTCAATGGAAAAAAATGGATTGGTCGTTAAAAAAAAATTTGAACACAGTCTGCCTTGGAAAAACTGCCAGTATTGCTTACAAATGTGAGTGTAAATGTTACACACACTTAATGTCTGTTTTTAAATAATTGGAGAAACTTTTTTTTTGGCCCAAAGGCAACAGAGCTTCTGATGAGCAGCGCAGCTCGCGTTAGACGACCATGGTTCAGCTGGCGCTCAGCAGTTTCACCGCTCACCACGTTCTGTCAGGTTCGGCTTTCATCATGCGTTGCTCTGCGGCCGACAACACGGCCGTCCGTCTGACGATTTCAGTGAGTGACTGATGATCCAATTACAGGCTTTCCGACAAATAACTCAAATAAGGGGGCAGCCTTTGAGAGTGTTGAGCCGAAGTAATCATAGCTTGCTGCGCTGTGGCTAGCTGTTTTCATTGGTTTCTTTCCTCCAGCTTTGACAACCTACAACACGGCAACGTCGATAACAATTAATGCTGTCATTTGTCTTGCGGGTTTGATTTTCTGACAAAACGTCACTTGATCTTCAATCAGCCACTTAGCAGTCTCGGATGTCAGACTCATGATGTCAACATCCCTTAATGTTCAACAACAGTCTAATCAATTATGTCCATCAAATATCAGATAAGTGTTGTATGATTTCATACAGTCCTAATTTCTAATTTCTTTTAACTTCATTGTCAAAGCTAACAAGTCGTACAATTGAGCATTGACAGGTCGACAGGCTTGAGGCACCTCAAGAGTTTCCTCTTCCAACTGCACGTTGAAGTGTCCCTGGGCGCGTCAGTGTAACTCAAGGCTGCTTTCATTGTGCCAATTAGTTGTGTTTGAAGTACAAGTGGGTTAATGGGAGACTTTGTAAAGTGCTTTGCAATGATATCAGCATAAATAAGCTGTATAAATGCAGTCCATCTACCGTTATAAATCACTGACAAAGAAACAAACATCCCACTTAGCCTTTAGCGGTCACGTTTTTTAGTTTTTTTTTTACTCAAGCTTCATTTGTTTATATATCCATCTCCGTAACTCCCAAAGAACTAGAATTAGAGAAAAAACATGTCGGTAACAGACAGAAGAAAGTTGTCACTAAAGGTGAAGAAGGAAGTCAGGGATGAGTTCTCATTTAGATTCTCGCTTTCATGACGACATGTCCGCATGAACCTGAGTTAATGTTGAGACACCTCCACCGCCGTTTTGTTTGTTGAAACTTCCACATGCCCTTTAAGGGTGGAAGGTCTAGTTCGGGATCTTCAATTAGCTGAGGGAGGGGAGGGAAAGAAGGGCGTGGGGGGGGCTTAGCTGCCTTTTACAGTAATTGCTGCTATGGCGAGTGGGGCTTCAAAGAGAGAAATACTGTCTGAGAAATTACCCCTGGTCTTGGCGTTTCTCTGCATGTGTGTGTGTGCTCTCAAATGGGAGGAGTGTGCGGTGGAAAAATGGGAGCTGTCAGTCAACCTAATGAGACCAACCTTCTCAGTGCACACACATACACACACGGAGCGCCATCGGGCCAGTGGAAGTGCCATATAATTGGGTTTCCTTTCCAGGACAACAGACATGCTCACTGGATTAGATCTGACCACCGACGCCAATTTTCTCCATGTCTCCTTCTCTCTGCTTTTCCTTCTCTCTGTTCCTCTCTCTTTTGTCGGCCTCTTCATTCTTCCATATTCTTCTGTCTGTCTACTCTTCTCTTTCTTTACATGTTTTTCCTGTTGTCTGTCTACTGTTCAGTCTCAATTCATTGTCATTCCCATTTCTAACCTACAGTAAATGTACGGTACTTTAATCTCATAGTGTATACGTCTATAGTTGGTATGTATGACCAAATATGTAATTGCCAATATAATCCCCTGATGCAGGTTATAATTAAAATATTTCATGTATATTTATGGACTTATTGAACCCCATAGTATGCTCTGTTGGTGGTGGTAATCATAGGGATCAGCTGGAGTTCTTTCCTTCCACAACGTCACAGTAAGATTAAACTTTATTGATCCCAGTGGGAAGGTTGTTTGAGGTTACAGTAAACACAAGCACAAGATAGGATAATGAATAACTAAGGAACAAGAAAGAAGGTTATTCTGTCGGTGTTATTAGGGTGTGCATGACAAGAAAGAGAAGGAAGAGGATATGAAGGAAAGGAAAGGAGAGGAGATGGTGAAAAATAAAGGATGTGTGAAAAGTAAAGGGTCACTTCTTTTTCACACAGTTCCTTATGCAATCCCTGAGGAATGTCCACGTCTCCTCTCTCTCTGCCGCTCTCATTGTCTGGATTTGTGTAGAGGCTGTGTGTGTGTGTGTGTGTGTGTGTGTGTGTGTGTGTGTGTGTGTGTGTGTGTGTGTGTGTGTGTTTGCTTAGTAGCACTAAGCCGTGTTAGTGTTTCTGTGTGTGTTTGAATTTTTAAGCTTCTCTGAAATAATATTTCAAGTTACTGGAGTTACTAAAACTCAACTCAATATAACAAATGTAATCGTGTCATCCTGATTTTGTAAGTTTAGTAAGTTTGTTTTCATTTTATTGTTGTTGTTTTTTAACTCACAATCTAGCTGGTTAGCCAGAGGCAGTGTTTGCACACTTTCTGTGCATTGTGTTTACTTACAGCAGCGTTTAGATAGTTGCTTGATCAGAATGACTGTTAATGCCGTTGGCCGACAGCTATCTGGCCGAACCTGATAGCAGCCGTTGAGTTTTAGGCCAAGTCAAATGTTTATTCAGCACTCATCTTAAACTGTGGCTTCTGTGGTGTGGGTTGTTTTTGCTGCAAAGCAGCTGTTGAACTTGGTCGAGGGAGGAAGCAACGTTGAATTAGCATTTCCATACATGTTCAAAGGGTTCGAAAGATCCAGGTGTGCTGCCTCTCTGGCGGATTCCTACAATAATACCAGGCCGACATCTCTGTTTTCTCCAGTTCATCGTGAAACATTCATGCTCACATATGCTGTTTACAATGAACAGACATATGGTGTTTATGCAGGAAATGAGGATATTTCTCCAAAGTGAGGTCATTTAGGGATCATTACTTTCAAAGTGGACCATTTTGCGGTCATTCAAGTTGGGTAGAATCTTTATTATTATCATTATTGCATAGGGTAAATATTTGGGTCTTGGGAGTGGCAATGTGTTTGTTCCGCTTTCCTTTGTGCCAGTGCATGAGTCACTGAGCATACAGACACACAAATGTATGCACAAAAATTGTACCCACTTTTTTCTATAGTGCTCTAAACAGCTTGGTCTTCAACATACATCCGCCCTACAGACACATGTGAAGCATAAATAATCACACGCAACAAGTAAATATACATCTCTTCACCACCACTGCCACAACTCACAAGCTTGGTCTCGCAGTGTGAATGATGACACCATTTTTTTGGCAGCAGTGGCAACAGCCTCTCAAAAAATGCATCTCCTCCTCCCATCTTTCTCCCTACTTCTCTGACGCATTCTCCGTGGCCTCCCTCCTCTCCCCTCGCTCTCCCTCTATACGTGATAGTAAGTGCCGCTCACACTTCTCACTATTTAGCCACTTGGCAACGCAGCAACACATCCATCTCCATATCTGTTCATCTGCAAGCTGTTTATGCCATATACATTACTCCTTCACAGTACTCCCTCACGTATAAACATATTGGTGGTTCACATACATGTGCACACACACTCACACACGCTAGTTCCAGATCAGCCCTGCGAACACAAACAATAATGTGTCAGATATGTTCTGACTGTGCAAACAAAGAAACACAACCACAAATGTCGGGAGGACAATTTTCCCAAACTGGTGTGTTTTAGTTTTTTTTCATTCATATCAAATGCAAGCACACACGGAAACTCACACACAAAAATATGAAGGCACATGCACAGAATTACATGAAGACAATGAAACAAGCAGATGTACGTGTCTGGCTGAACTTCCACAAGCTTTCACACGGTAGGTATTAGTATGCAAACACACACACACACACACATCAGAATCAGGAAGGAATGCTGATAGAAGCTATGGTTTGATACGCTGGTTGGACTATACATAAACAGTGGAAGTTTGAAACCTCAAAGGCTGCACACAGGTCTGTTAGCGCATACATGCACACACAAAGTATACCCTCACACATTCAGCACTCATGTCACACGCACACATGCTTGGGCTATTATTGCATTCCACTAATGAAATTAAGCCTATAAATGTAACGCTCAGTTAGGCAGATAAAGCCTGAACTTCCGTCCAAACAGAGGGAGAAGGGGGCCAGGGACAAACAGTCAGAGCTGCTAGAGAGAGGCTGTGAAGGCAGAGTTGAAAACAGAAGGGTCAACTTTACAGAGAGGGTGAGCGATGAGAGACATATAACAGGAAGACAGAGAAGGCACAGACACTAGGGATGTACGGGGGAAGGGAGGAGGGGGGGCTTATTTATCAGATCGACTCCAGATTTTCACATCCTGAACTACTAAAGGGAAACTCCAATCGGAGGCTTGGTTATGGCTGGTGGTTAGCAAAAATGATATGGTGTGTGATCAAATCACAGACTCTTCTGAGCGACGCCGGAGATATCAAGAACATTTAAAAAAAACAAAAAAAAACAGCTCTGTTTTATTTAAACTTGGTTCTTGTTTTTATTAGTTTTGGCCATTCTGTCCATAATTTCCACATCGTGAAATACACAGACTCACAATGAACTGATTTAGTGTGTGTTATTGAGTGCCATCAGGATAATCTGTTACATTGTCTCTAAAACTGTCCATCAGAAGAATCGGATTTTTATAAGTCTACAATCACGTACACTTATCTCATTCGTCGTTGCTGACGCTGACATGAGAACAAACATCACCACAAAAACAAGTTCAGAAGAGAGATAGCACTAGATGTGCGCCAACAATTTAAGATCACTGAAATGACCACGCTCAATCACCCGTTTGTGACCTGGAAGAAAATAAGATTTACTCTGCTGCCCAGTCTTTCAAGATAAGATGCCATGCGGTGAGAAATGGCTGTTTTTCCAAAATGCCTTGTTGAAACTAAGTAAATGTAAATCTTAGTACCAAATTTGAGTTTTGTGTTTACAATATACGACACTTTGTCAGGCTGACACCATATAAAAAGTACTTGTTAAGTTAGTACAATAAAGAATTTCAGATAAACTTAAGCTCTCGCCCTACCTAATTTGTCTGTGTGCGTGTGTGTGTGTGTGTGTGTGTGTGTGTGTGTGTGTGTCTGTGCGTGCGTGCGTGTGTGTGTGTCTTTTGTTGCACTACTGGACTGCAGAAGGCGATAGGCATGTCACTAAATCATTTAATTCAACTTCCGGAGTTGAAAATTCATCACCCTCCTACTCCCAATTTTTCCTCAAGTCTTTTCAGATCCAGTCCGAAGGCAAACAAAAACACACGCACACACGTGCACACACACGAAACTAACCGTGAATTAGAGAGCCAGCAAATCATCCTCTCATACACTCCCATGGTTCAAACGTTTTGTTCATTCTCTTTTGTGCTCTGCAAATTAAAGTGTGCACAAAAGGCTTGCAAATGTTGGCATGCATTACATTGTGTTATACAATTATGTGGCATTGATGCCAGAGCTTTCTGGGATAATCGTCAATTATGCCACTGGTATTTTGCAAGTGTGTCTGACTGTCGGTACGTGTGTGCGTGTGTGTGTGTGTGTGTGTGTGTGTGTGTGTGTGTGTGTGTGTGTGTGTGTGTGTGTGTGTGTGTGTGGAGGCTGCGGGGGCATCGAGGTTCAATCAACTCAGCAGTGAAATGTAAAACACTGCCAAGATAAAGCAACAACATTGACCTATGCACAGAATAATGATGAAAGAAAGGTCTCTTATAAATAAATAAGCAGTGAGTAAAAGTTCTGTACTGTATTGCACAGCTGAATCTATGTGTCATTAAACATTAACGGCTCAGGCCAGGCTTGCTTTACTGTGCACATAATTTAAAGGTAGACTTGTATGAGTGGAATGTATGACTTTCTGAGCAAAGTTACCTCATGGCTGACTTTTGGAGCTGAGATTTTTTATTTTCAGAAAATGTATAAATCTGTTTTCTTAACTACTGTATCAATGGACTACAAAAATAAAAGAGATATTATTTCAACTCAGTGGACACACCCTAAGTGGGCTCGTCCCTCATCCAAACTGACCACCTGCGGTCTTCTTTTGGCTGTTTAGGTGGAGCTCTCTGACAGCACAGCCCACACCATCACCGACGCCTATGCTGGGAAGGAATACATCATTCAGGTAACATCTCTTGTCTTGTCATTTTACCTGACTGATCATTTAAGACCCAAAAACGATCCACCATTGGAAACAATTGGATCCATCAAAACATAAAATATGAATATATACCTAGAAATGTATTTGTATGTATACACACTGAATATATACCCATATGCATATATACATATATAAATACATATCAATATGTATTGGTCTACACTTCATGCTTTTTGTTTATACAGCCTGTTCTTGCATCTACTGACTCTTTAAATTGTATTTAAGCGTATTTAGGAATGCTTCTGATTTCCGAAACACTGTCCTTGTGTTCAACAGGTGGCTGCCAAGGACACAGAGATTGGAACATGGAGTGACTGGAGTGTTGCTGTCCATGCCACACCCTGGATTGAAGAGCAAATTACTTCCACAACCGAAGTGGACGTTCCTACCGGTAGATTACAGCCTGTTCCTTCTATTCCCACCTGTCGGTTGCTTTCAGAGTCTGCGACATAAGTCGGCTACATGTGTATGTGGTCTTTAGGAAATGATCAGTGTCGGCACTGTACTGTCTGAGCTGAACATTTAGTTTCTGAAAACTCTATCCAATCCACACTGTCCCATCAAAAGACACTATCAGAAACACATTTAAAAGTCTGAATGAAAATATTTGGTCATAAACCTAAACATTGATAAATGAAAATGTTGACCGGTTAGGATCATCAAAATGCTGACAATTCCTCCATGAGAGGAAAAAGTCAAAAGATTACAAAACATGACGATACATAGTCTTGAAACTATAAAAGTTTGTCAAGAATTTAGTGCCAAACCATCTAGTATTCCACTGGACAAGTGAAAACGTTTAAATGCTGGTGGCGTTAGAGAAAAAGCAATCAGTAAAGTCGATAGGGGTCATCCTCTGGGCGCCATGAACGCCTATACAAAATTGAATGGCAACTCATCCAATAGTTGTTGTGATGTTTTAGTCAGGACATAAGTGGTGGACCCCTGCTGACTGCTAATGTGGCTAAAATGGTTTGTGTTAGAAGGATAGAATAAAGATGAGAAAGAGGCAAAATGCAAATAAGTCAAACAGTAGCCTATAATGTATTGAGATGGCTTGTTGTGAATAGGTAATGATACACTTTTAAATTCCCCAAATACGCAATTGTAAAGTTGACTCGGAGGAGAGAATGAAAATGTTAAAGATGGAGTGCCAACGGGCTTAGACTGCCTGCATGTAGAGATATTACATGCGGTTTGTTTTTTGTCTGTCGTGTGGTCCATCAGGTGAGGAAATCATTATGATGATAATATAGAATTCCTATAATGTTTTAAACATTGTTCTTTGTGCCCACGGCTGTCATGCAGTAAATCCCTAAGCCAGTTAGGTATGAAATTAAGTTTGGTTAATAACTTTCTTTATCATTAAATTGAGTACACCATAAGCGTTTGATAGCCTTGAACTTTTATCGCAGCTTAAGTCACAAAATCCAGCAGCCTCCAGACAAATCGACACACACATCAACCTGAGCGCCCGAACCAGGCCTCAGGGAAACACGGTGCTATCTTTGAAAAATATGCTCACGTCCGTTCTACAGCCTCAGATCGCTTTCTCTGTTTTATTTATGCATGAGAAATGATCATTTAACATTAAATTCACTGCAGGTTATTATATTATCTGTGTCTCTTGACACACACACACACACACACACACACACACACACACACACACACACATACTCATTGTATACACATATATCTCAGGGAATTAGCTGGTTGGCGCCCCTTCCATGTGTGGCAAAGATCAAGGATGAGTCAAGTCAAAATCTCTCAACGCACCGATGATCTCGGAACAACATGTCCACTTATTCCATGAAGGCTTAAATTTTTCCAAATGTACAGAAGGGAGTGGTAATTGACACCATCACCAGTTGCATGTCATGCTATGAGCAATCACTTTCATCATGATATTGAAAACAGAACTTACATGCAAACTTTTCTAAAAACCAAGACGTTTTGTTTGTGGTTAAAATATACTTTGTATGTCTGTGTTACCACTTTGCTGACTAGTGTCACGCAAGGTGCGCTTTTGCACCTCCAGCCAAACCCTTAAGTGATGACATGGTGGGCTGGCCACACATTAAGTACACTTCTGCATCGCTGAAACAAGCCGAGACCTTCAACCAATGGTCCTTGGCAAAAATGTGAAAAAAAGATCTGGATTATTCAAGTGTCAACGGATTTGATGGTACAAACCTTACAGGGTAAAAAGCACATACATCGATCAAGTACAGCTTTCCGAGCAATATGTCTGACAATAAAACCCTCCCAGCCAGTGTCCGAAGAATTCACTTCGACCCCCGAGGAGAGCCTTTTTACTGATAGATTACTGCCCAAAAATAATCACCAAATGTAACTAATACGCATCACATAACTCCTGCGCAGACAACAATTTGCTTCTCTCACTCAAAGTGTATCTTTTGCTCTAAAGATTTACTTAGTTGTTTTTTTTGAACGGACTCAGTCTTTGTGTTTCTTTTAAATGCCCTTCATAAATACATTTGATTGATGTATAATATCTTTCTAAAGCAGGTCTCTATCAAAGTGTAAAATATGGATTTGAAAAGGATTTCTGAATCCCAAACTGTCCAAAAGTCCTGACTCCAAACCTACACCATTGCATTTTAAACTATTGATAAATTCACTTGAGCAAGCATTATTTATCAACCGTGCAACTTTGCTTTTTATGTCCGCCATGTAGAAAAGATAATTAATATCCTAAAGCTGTGACTTACTGACAATATGAACCCAATTTGAAATCACCACGCTGCCCGTCCGTTGACATTTTTCAACAGTTTTACAGTCCAACAGTGACTCCTGTTGGTCATGAGCAGAACTGCACATCATCACAGTCAACACTAAATGTGCTTATGGCATGCCTTAAAACACACACACACCCATGCTACAAAGCACACATACAAACATGCAGCATGCTCTCACAGTCCCTCACACACACACACACACACACACACACACACACACATACACACACACACACATTTAAGTACATACGTTCACAGTACCTTTCTCTGACAACATCCAGAGGACACAAACACACACATATGAGCACACAAGTACACAATACCTTTATCTGATATCATCAGAGAACACACAGACACAGACACACCCACACACACCCTGAGTCAGTGCACACTGTATTATTCTGGTTCTTGAGTAAAGAACAGGAGGTTATTGGGATTCTCCTCATGCCTCCTCTCAATCCAGCTGCAGCTTCTCTGCTTCCCTTCGCTCTCTCCTCGCCCTGTTCTCTCTTTCCCCTCTATTCTCTCTTTTTCTTCCCATTCTCTCTTTCAGTCTTTTCTCTGTCTGTTCCTCTTACTTCTTCTGTCTATTGATCACTGAACTCTCTCACTCTTATCTAGCGTCACCAATCTCCAATCGTTTCAATCTCTATTTTTAGCCTTTTGCCACCTTCTTTACAGATGTTACTTGCTGGACGACTGATTGCATCTGTTGCAACTGCTTTGTTCATATCAATGAAGCAACACCAGGTTTTGGTTGCGATTCCCATTGATGTTTGCCCCAGTACTCCATGTTTTCTTTTTCTTTTTTTTGAAAGGGTGGTGGGGGGGGGTTCTCCTCAAGGTGTTTAAAATAAATGCAGTTTAGAAGTAAGAAACATTAGTTTTACCTTTTTTTAATGCTGATTTTAATTTGTGCATTAAAAAACAATCAAACAAGTAATTATTCAGTTGCAACTCTCTAATTGGAACAATTGCACCTTAGTTAGACTCCCATCCGTACGGAAACAAGGAAAACTCTTATTTCCTGTCCACAATTGGACCAACTTTTTTCCAGCTGACCAGCTTGTTAACATCTACACACTAACCAATATTTCTCAGCTGTTTCATCAAATAGGAACTTAAATGACTTCCTGTGACTAATTGATTGTGTCGCTCACAGTCTAAAATCACAGTTGTGCTTTCTCCATTTCCTTCCTGCTGTCTAACGTCTGCCACATTCTTTCTTCCTCCTCTTCCTTTTTTTGTGTTTGTTCTGCTTTTTCCCGTTCATGCACCAGAAGGAACAGGTCGCCCGTACCTCATGGAGAGTTGCCCTTACGCGCCTGTTCTGTTTCCTGGCATCAGCAGCCTAATTTCACTCCAAAAGGATAGCCCAGCGACAGACAGACAACATTTAGAAATCCCATCCTCTGCGATTGGGCCATCGCTTAGCGACTGCATTCCACGAAGTAAAAAGCAGATACAGTCAAGGCTTTAAAAAGTTGCAGCCATTCTTAGTGCCGCAACCATCTAAGATATAAGCGTCTGCCTCGCCCACTGTGCGAGACAGAAACTGGACACTGTCTAGCACCCAACACGCAACACTAGATATCTCGTCTAATATCCCTCATGTCTCGATCTATTTATAATAAGCAGAAACCGCAGCTAAATGTTAAAGCAAGCGCTGAAGTTCTTTCAGGTCCTCCTCTGCTGCATGCTGGTTCCACGTCGCAACACCACTACGTATTACTACGACATCATTATGTCTTTAAGGTGACAGAGAGTATTGAGAAGGGAGGTGGGCTTTCATGCATTCAGGGTTCTAAAAGTTGAGATCAATCATCAGTCAGTGTTTCCATCAACAGTGTTGGGCGAGGGACACAGTTAGAGCACTTCCAAGGTTGTGATGAACACAAAAAAGAACCAGCATCTAACTCAGATACTAACATTTAGTATCTAATTATAATATACCTGTTTGTTTTTTTTATTTAAAACCAACTCTCAAAGTGCATTTGGATACAAAACATCCAATCACTGATCCTAAAATGCAGGAGTGCCCTGCTAAGGGCAAGCGAAAGCTGAAGTGTAGGAAATCTGAAAAATAAATGCCGGTTAAATCAACTAACCTTTTGGAGCAAAGGTCAATTTTAGATGAAAGTGGCATCGGCGCCTCCGTTTTCTTGTTCAGTCCAGTTTTGTTTTTTGCAGAAAAACAAACCATTTTGCTCTGATTGGTGCCTCGTACCAGCTCCTTCTTCATACAGCGGAAACAGTAAGTGAGGCTCTCGGGCATAGAGCAAAAACATTGTGTAGCCATGAATAAGATAAGCCGACAGTAGTATGAAACCAGGAGACTTCTCTCCTGTTCTAAGGTGAGTGTATTATTAAGAGAGAACTTTGAACTAACAACGAGGAGAATAAAAACATTGGCTCATCGTGCTTCGCTATGCTCTGTCGAGAAGTTTCCATTGATGAACACAGAGGCTGACTGTCTTATAATCGTCTTTACATTTCAATATCCTAAAGCCTCAGACTTCAACTTTCCCTTTAGGCAACTTCCGCTTATTATCTTCTCTTCTCCAATCGCTTTATTTTTCACATCTCCCCCTCACTTCTCTGCCTGCCTGCTTCACTTCCTCTCTTCACCATTTTTCTTCCCCACTGTTGATCATCCATCTCCTCCTCACATCATTGCCTTGTCTCCCTGTCGCCGACTACCTTGTTACATCAACGTACACCCCATAACTGTCTCTCCTCGTTGCCATCACATTATGTCTGCATAATTTGTATTTCCTCCACCACTCCAAAGCAAAAATGTTGTGCTGCAGGCAGGAAAGTATTGCATAGAGCTGCTGAACATAGTTAATGTGTCCTACTTCTCTCTCTCCCTCTTTCTGGCTATTTCACACCTGGCTGCCTCTTCCTGACTCCAAACTACACAACAGTCATTAATTAGAAGAAGAGGGACATCAAATTCTCTCTCCAGCAACAAAAATGCTGTGGGTTCAAGACTCCGCTACAAACAATATGCATGAGTTGATATCTACTGTGCTGCCTGCACCCGTTTTATAAAACATTAAACTGGGATATTTTTATTTGTCAAGTTATGTAAAATCCAAGCGCACTAAAACAGCTTAAGCACATCGTCATTTTCAGCATATTTATGTTTGCCACAAGCTGCTAAAGAACCCGCCCCATACACTTTAACATCACCATATTTAGCTGGAAATGGCTTTCTTTTCATTTTCTTTTTAACTATTATTATTACTGATTATATGATCTACTGTTCTGAGATTTTATCATGACATAAAGGTTATTGCTTTTGAGGCTCAATTCATGTGAAGTCTCAGCGCACTCAAATGACTGACATGGGACTTGAGATAACCTGTAAAATAAAAATATACAGCATTGTATGGTTGTTTAAATGGGGATATTTTCATAGTGTGTATTCAAACGACCGTTATCAGCATTATATTAATGCACCTTCCCATTTTTTTTACTTTATACCCCTTCTGCTCTGTCTACTCTCCTTTACCTTGGGGATTTTAGCCCATTCTCCCTTTCTCCTATTTCTGTCTCCATATGTTCTCTTTTCTGCTGTGTCTCTGTCCTCTCTCTCTGTTTCCCCGTGGCTTTAGTGTGAATGAGATTTTTTTTTCTTCGTCCAGTTCACTTCATAACTGCTTTGACAAGTCCCATATCGACTGCGCTTGCAGATTAGAATTGATTCCACTCTGCACTGTATTTTCCTTTCTGTTTGGTTCTTCCGGGTATGATGAGTGCTTTTCAGTGTCCATTCATCAATATGACGTTTTGAGTATTTTGCCCCTTCGGAACAAATGATTGTGTATTACCACAGGAGAAAAAAAGGAAAAGAAAAAGAGTTAGGGATTAAGAGGAGGTTCTGTAAAATATGCTCAGTAAGGTTTATTGTGTTTTCTGATTGTTTTTCCAGAGACTAAGACCTCCCCCATACCGTCCTCCAACGCACCACAAAAGGCTGAACCTCCAGTGGGCAGAGCTGCCAGACTCTTCACATTTTTCTCCCCTTTGCTGTTAGGAATGCTGCTGCTTTTCATGTGGTAAGCAAACACACACACACACACACACACACACACACAAAAACACACACATATTTCTTGTAATGAGTCTACAAACCCCTTGTCTTTGAATTCATCAATTCAGTCATTCAGTCACATATTGGCAAGTTGATGCATGCCTATTGATGGCAGGAGCTCTTTTAATAGAACGAGAGCAACAACGATTGGGGCGAGTTTGTTTTATGACCCACCAGGATGAATTTCTTCATATTTTTCCGCAGAGCCTCTGAAGGGATTGAGGTCAAATCCAATGCAAGGCTGTCCCATTTCATTAATTTTACAAGTTTTACTCTATAAATCATGTCGTAATAATACGTCTCCTGCCGATGATGTAGATGTTGAACAATGAATGCTGAAATGTGGAATGTCGTGGTTCTCAGAAACGCACACTTGTAATGGTTTTTCCACCCAATGTGGAACAAAAAAGGAAAAAAAGGAAAAACACAGCAACCCTGTAATAACACTTTAACAAAATGACATTAAACATGGCTGCATCTCTAACTGAACACAGCCGGGTTTAGTTGGATGAATATGCAAAGACACATTCTTGGCCATCCTATCGTCCACTCCACTACAGCGAGTGCAGCTGGGAGTCTGTTCTGTGCTGTTTACACACAGCACCAGCTCTCCAGATCATGAATGACAGATCACAATTTGTTTCGGTACTTCAGGTCAATGCTGGTTTATATTTCTGCTCCAGTGCAGTACGGAGGGAACCATTTGGTTGTTTTGCTCCACTGCATTTATCTGACATCGACTTTCAGATTACGACTTTATTTTTAAAAAAATACCAAAATACATTACAATGAAATACAATGTGTAGTTGAGGAGTATACCACTAGTTCCACCAAAGAGACATATCCCCTCTAAACTATTACATGATTAAATATATAGATAACTGTTTAAGACCTAAAAAGGTTAAATGTGCTCACAGAAAGTCAGGCTTTGAGTAATTTGTTTGTGTCCAAAACGATCGGCATCCTGTGAGGAGTGCTAGCAGTTGATGGTTTAGATGGTTTAGAAACAACAATGGCGGCACCTGATGAGGTCAGCGAAGACGCTGCAATAGCACCAGTTCCATCCGAGTATTTGTTCATTGAAAGAAGAAGAACCAGGAAGGCTTTTTTTCTTCTTTTTTTTAAAGTGCTTTTGCTCTTCTCCCGTCTCGCTTCGGTAAGAGTTTGATTGAAGTAAGGTTCATCCAACCACCTGCCAAGTCTATCTTTTGACAGTTCCTGCCCTTTTCTGAACAGTTTCCATTGACGGCTTCTCAGATGGTTCTGCGTAACAAACCATCTGGCATGTCAGTTTACCTTGAGATGGCCGTGATTGGAAACTGATACTTTTACTTTGGTAAAAAGTGAATGACCGACTGATAGAAAGGTTATACACAACCAGAACAACTAGTAACTTATGAATAGCAAATCCCAATACAATAAACTAGATCAACCAAATAGACGATTCCATTGTTTGTTGAGACGCCTAATTTGTGCTTGTGTCTGTTTCTTTCCAGATTTAAATGTCTTTTTCCTGAAGGAAGTAGGAGGAAGACGAGAAGGAGGAGGAGAAGGAGGAGGAGAAGAAGAAGGAGGAGGAGGAGGCTGGTCTTTTTTCTATTTTGCACATGTTACCAAGATACAGTGCATTGCTCATTTCTGTCCATCACTCAGTTACTCACCGAGATTACTTAGACATGAAACTAGACGATGATAATGCCAATCAGCATTTTTGATCAATGGAGACAAAGAAATTCTTCAGAGGAGCTTTTGAAAGCGGTTCCGTCAACAACAACAACAACAACAACAACAACAACAACAACAACAACAACAGCAACAGGCGCAGCAACGACCACAACAGCAGCAGTGATATCAGCATAAACAGTCTTATATTCCCCCCTTGTGGCTTCGGTTGGCCACAGCAGACTTTGTTTGGTAGACAACAGTTTGGTTCGGGAATCTCCTCTTCAGAGCAAGAAAAACGACTCTTCAGATGACTTAAAAAAATATCCCTGTTACCTTATTGTCCTTTTTGTTATTATTGATTATGAATTAATTTTCACTTTCTTCTGAAATTGCAGCACCGTACAGATAAACACACACATGGATACATAGAGTATTTGTGCGTGTCTTGGTGTGTGTATAGTAACCGTAGCAGTCCCCATACAGCTAAATCATCATGCCAAAGACTCAACTTCACCCCCCACCCTCTCAGCCCCCCTCCCCACCCTCCAAAAAACAAAATGGTTCCCAAATGATTCACTGAGCTTAGTGAAGCCGTGTCGGCCTTTGTTGTGGGTTGAAAAGCTCAGAACGTTATATGGGTGTGTACACAACACCAAATTGATTGCCAACTCAAACAAATAAAACTTGGGACGAGTCTGAGGAAACCTTCAGCTCCCATTTGTGTAAACCTCCCATCCATTTATCAAAGGCACCACACAAATACTCAATCGGACTCTGAATCAAACGGTGGTCTGGGCTGTTTAGACAATTAGCTTTACACTCTGCTTTCAACGACTGGCAAAGAGGACCTGGATTGTAAAAAAATGAAAAATAAAGTGGATTTGAGACTGAACAGTTCTTTTTGCCCACCCATTTGTTTTGGTTCGACGTTTGTTATTGAAACATCAAAACGAGCTGTATTGGTTTTCAATTCTGCTCTGTGCTGTAAAATAAAATAACACAAAACTGTTTGCTTCTTGAATTCTGACGCCTTTATAAACATTAAGAAAAATGTCTTTTTGCAGTTTACATTTCAATAGCCAATATCACCAGTTAATATTATGTTATTCAAAGGAATATTGATGTGTTTTATTGTATTTTTTTATCTTATGGACAAATAATACAAACACACATATAGGATTTTAGTTTTTTTCTTTCAGACATTCATAATGGCTTAATTCTCCTTGCTCATATTTTGTAAACTATGATATGTAACTTTAACATTGAACAAAAAGTTTATTATTTAATAATAATAATAATAATAATGTATGTATTAGCAGTAGAATGTCGTAACCTGTACCTGGGGTCTTTTTTATAGATGTATATACAATGACAGGTTTCAACCATTAAATGTGACCATTTCACAATGAATGATGACATACTGGCCTCATATTCATTTCTTCCTTTGGAACCGATACAGTGACAACGCACAGACGCTGTTCTTGCTGCTCTGACCGGGTGATCCAGATACATTTATTATTTTAAATGTTCTAGTTTTCCAAACCAATACCTGTGACCGTGCAGAGAATGTTTTTTCTCACTTTGTCTGTATGCTAAAAGCACATTGACAGATTCAAAAGAGCTGTACTGGTATTAATGCACTGCTCTCTGCATACGATGCGTCTCTCTCTCTTCACTGCCATTGTTTATGTATTCTTATTACTGTATCATCATATGGTATGTTATCTCAAGGGATTTGTGTCCATGTGATTAATTGATTTCATTATACCTCAAATCCCTTTAATCACATTATTTTGTATTATACTATATTTTATTATAATACCGATGCTACCAGAGAAAGACACTAATTTGAGCGACTTAAAGTACCTTCATAAGAGAAGGTGTCCAAGCTAGTTTCCCTCTCAATGAAAAGCTCTTCATGCTAGTTTAGTGTGTGAGCATGCTAGCATATGCGTATTACCACTAAAGTACAGCTCAGGTGGCTGGAAATGCAATTAGTTTTATGAGTATGTATTCATAGATCAAGTTTTGGGCACATCAAAATGTTGACCTGATTATAGTGTTAGAGGTAAAATCACAGGCTCAGTCTAATCACAATTCATCCTCCTGGGAACATGAGTGATCTGCATCACATGTCAATCTAGTAAGATGGATATTTCAATTATGACCACAAAGGTCAAACAGCTGGTCCCCACCAGCTGTTTGACCTTCGTAATTGAAATCATCAAAGTCAGCAGGTTTCGTCATATGGGGGCCATGAATATCTTAACTGAATCACAGACTGACATCATCGTCCTTGGAGCCATGCCTCTAGCATGTCTCAGAATGAAATTACTTTAATAACAGACACCTGTTTGGTCCGTCTGTTTGTATTTCTTGTTCATTGTTGTTCCAAAAGTGCATTTGAAAAGGAAAGAGATCAAAGTTACTTGATCACTGGAACCAAAATTCTGAGCAACTAAAAAAAATTAAAACATATGGACTTGAATGTGAAAAGGTTTTAGTCATTCTGCTCCCACGAACAAAGAAAACAACCCATTCTGCAGCTCCACGAATTCCCCTCATTGTTGTCGTTCTCAGGTCTGTACAGAGAGAAATACTTGAAGGGATTTTTCACCTGCTGGAAACCATCTCTAAAGGAAATGGTGTTCGCCATACACACTTAAAATATAAGGAGGTGACAGCAGTATGGAGGGTTTTTGTTCTTCTTTTTACAGTCTTCATGTCTACGTCCAAACTGTTGAAAAACCTTGGGGCATGTCTATGCCTCTTGGAAATGTAATGATATTTTCCTAAAGTAGCAATATAATTCATCATTATTATGACTGTGGCCTTCATTTCAATGATGATAACACATTGACTCTTTCGGCGGTATTTTTACCCTTAAATTTCTCTCTCAAATAAGTTCCACATTCAGATGGATAAATTAAACAAGAAAATAAGAACAAAGAAGGATTTGGTTGGTCGAAACTCTCCTCTTGACCTTTAGCTCTCACTCTCTCTTTAATCTTTATCACTGTCTCTCTTCCCTCTCTCAAACTCTCCTTTCAATATTCTGACAAGTTCTGGCAGGCCGACGTGCAGGCCGAGGACAAATCAATACACCATCTAATAGCTGTCAGCTGAGTCCTCCTGTGTGTGTGTGTGTGTGTGTGTGTGTGTGTGTGTGTGTGTGTGTGTGCGTGTGTGTGTGTGTGTGTGTGTGTGTGTGTGTGTGTGCGTGTGTGCGTGCATGCCTGCAGACGTGCAGACAAGAGTGTATCTGCTGCCGTGAGTATTGCATTCATCAGTCTTTCCTTCCTCTCCCTTTTCCCTTTGCTTATACATTCTTTTGTTGCGTCAATGTGAACCCTCTTCATATTTTCAATAAGCAATCAAGAGGGGTAAAGAGACCACTTTGACACAAGACTGGTGAAGACAAGTCTTATGTTGCCCTTGTTGTTATTTTCTGTAGCAAACAGTCAGAGTGAATAACATAATATAACCATTTAGCTGAATGTATTCAGCGAAGCTACCTTTGTCTGCAACCATTAACCTCTACATAGGGTGTGTGTGTGTGTGTGTGTGTGTGTGTGTGTGTGTGTGTGTGTGTGTGTGTGTGTGTGTGTGCGTGTGTGTGGAGAGCCTGTCAGTTCCCACAGCCTCGCTCTGCTCTAATGACTAGCTTGACCTTTCACTGATAACTGGATGAATGACACGATCTCTCCTTCCTTCTCAATTCTGCCCGGACTCTCGTCTCTTTAAACACTCAACTGACTGCCTCTCTATCTTTGCTCCAAGACTTCTTATCTCACTGTTTTACAATTCCTGTCCGTGTGTCACACAGTGCTTTAACTCTCTTTTCGTGCTACTTATTTATAGTTCGTAATCACACTATTTTCCTACATGTTTTTCTTCATCTTCTTGTAATTTGTCCTTATTCTTGGTAATAATTCACTCGGTTTTGAAGCCATATATACATATATGTACATCAAAACACGTGTCTCGTTGTGTACACTTGTGGTTTTGCTTTTAGCAGAGATATGTCGTTTGCTTTTTCGAAAAATCTCTTCAAACATATATATATATATATATGTTTTTGATGCAATACACATGAGGAGGTGTGAGTTTACCAATACTGAACTTCTTTTGTTTGAATGTGAACATATGGACACTGGACACTTTATAAAGGGTACAATTATCAAATGAAAAATAATTTAGAAAATCCTGCATGTTGCCACAGGGAGGCAGCAGAGACAACCGCTTTCCCTGTGCGCTGTCCATGGTTCTGAAACGTTGCAACGCAGCCTTTATTCTCTTGCTTCTCTCCATGGTGCTGAATGATTGGCATAAAACTCTGATTTCATCACTCCTCTGTCCTCATGTGACTGGCAAATTAATAAAGTCCGCCATCACGATGGGCAGTCACGCCTTTGACGTGGGCAGAAGAATTGTTTGGAGGAGAACCGCAGTAGGCAACGTTGCATTAGTAACCATTTGTTAGTGAAAACCTACGTGTAGTGTGTAAGGCAAACCAAAAATACCATTCTCCTCTTTTATTCTGGCCTGACGCTAACTGTTCCAACACATGCTTGTCAGGCTTAAACCCCACAGAACAAACATGTTGTCACTCAGAGAGTCAGACTCATTAGATGCCCCTAATTATTACTTAAAGGGATTAAACAGATGATATTTAATCCTTAATAGATACTTCATTTTACATGACTGGTAAAATGTACATTGTTTGCGTGCCAAATTTCAGAATTGAACTGACACACCCATATAAGAACACTTCACCGTCTGATTCAAAATACGGGAGCTTATATTTTGTTCCATTTAGGGTTCAATATTGGTATTATCCCGCCTGTGAAATGTATATAATAAAACAACTATCTTAACAAAACCATGAGCAGTATTGTTTGTAAGACAACCTTTTGGTTCGGTTTATGATGTGCCGCTCATTGTATTAGTCTCAAGCCCATGTTAGATCCAGAGTCAACTATGGTGAAGAATTGTTTGTCCACCTAGAAGAAGAGAGCCAGGCTACAAACAATGTCATTCAAGTCCCAGTCATGTGTTTTCATTTTGTGGTCACTTCAACCCTCTCGTGGTGCTCAGAGATACTGCAGCCACTAAAAGTTAGCGCTTGTGGTTTATGCCTTCATCGAATGCCTCTCTGCTGTAGCTAATCTAAACATTAATGCTCCAATCCAAAAAATTATTACACCAAAAAAGTGCTATATTAGTAAATTTCCACATTGATAGTTTATTTCAACATATGTTGTATAGCCTTATCAAGCAAATTACCTGATCTGATGGTGTGTTTTTGTACAACACTTTTCTACAGGTGTAATAATAACTTAGTTGGTTCACCTCACGCTCTCCATTTCTAACAATAAAGTTAATGAATGGCAGTAAAAGTGTTCATCAATAAATCTTTGGCAATGTGTGTGGTCCTATTTGTCTTAACAATGTTTGATCCAAGTCCTTGCCACAATACCAGTCAGGGCCCTTAATGCTATAGAAGCGAAAGCCCCCCCCCCCCCCCCCTCTCCCCTCTCTCTCTCTCTCTCTCTCTCTCTCTCTCTCTCTCTCTCTCTCTCTCTCTCTCTCTCTCTCTCTCACTCGGCTTATTGAAATGTAGTTATTTAATTTCACAAATTGATTGAATTGATTGAATTTGCAAAAGGTCACAACTGTACAATTTAATTATTTACAGTGTGTATGCCCTGTGTGAGTGGTAACAACGATAGAAACGGTTTGTTAGCCAACATATGATAGAAGTAGGTGTGACATTTCACCACATAAACACAAACTCTGTTCCCCTTTTTTTCTTTTTTTCAACAGAGGTGTTTTTTAAAGAAGCAAAAAGACATGTTGACGATAGATTCACGTTTTACTCTGTTTCTTCTTCTTCTTCTTCTTCTTCTTTTTTTTTTACAAATTATATACGCGTTACATTGAATGTCTTCGGAAGGACGCTCTCTGGCGCTATGTAACTGTACCGCTCATGACCTGTAGGTGGCAGCAAAGCGCCGCCGACCATCAATACTGTACCGAACAACAAAACACAACAGAAGAAGCGTGAAGCCTGTCGGTCGGGGAACCAGCGCAGAGCAATGGGGTGAGTAACGATGTCGTTATATTTATCGACCATTTAGTCAGAACTGACTTTAAAAAACACGCAAATTAGACAATAAACAATTGAATGACATGTTTTACTTGTAAGCGAAGCGTGTCATGTTGTGAAACGCACTGCAGTTAGAGCAGAGCTAATCGTGACAGCTGCTGTCCGCCTACACAAAGCAGCGTCCTTTAACGTCGCGGCTAGCCAGCTAGCTTCCGGTAAGCCTTCATCAGCAATGATGCTTTCGTCGCTCGTTAAGATAAACTAGGTTATCTCACATGGCTTCCTTTTAAAACAGTTAACTTGTGAGCGTCAGACGAACATACATGTAATCCCTGTTCGCCTTGCAGACAAAATACAACTGGTAACACAAATGGCTACAGTAACGTTAGCTAGTAGCTAGCTAATTAAACATTCACGCTCGTGGGCATAACGTTTGAGAAACAAAATGTTCAAAGCAAGAGCCTGATGTTACACCAGCTGTCCAGATGGCCTGTGTCCTACTCTCATTTGCACGAGAGACAGAGAGAGCTGTCTTGATGTCCCCCTTTCCGAAATGTGGTTTCAGAATATTATACTTTTTAAATTTAAGGCCCCACTTTCAAGTCATTCATGCTCACTATACGTTGTTATGTTTCAAGTGGTTATATATATATATATATAGAGAGAGAGAGAGAGAGAGAGAGAGAGAGAGAGAGAGAGAGAGCGAGCGCCAGCGAGCGCCAGCGAGCATATGCATTCTTATAATGCACCTAAACATCCTCCTCACACTGGAAAGTTCCATTTAATCTGTAGTACCCAATGTGCACAGTAATGTCTGTTATATGTATTGTTTTTATGTAGTACTAGTTATTGTCTATTTGTTTGACATTATGTATGTATTTTGTTTTATTCAGTTTTATTTATTTATATTTTTGATGCACAGCAAAAGCAAAGTCAAGCAAACCCTCATGGGTGGTGTATTTATTGAATGATAATAAAACAATCAGTATTTATTTCTTAAAATGAGGGGAAGTTTAAGTTTTACCAGCAGGTGTTTATTTTTTGGAATGTAAGGTGACATGTTTACACATTGGCCCAAAGCCAGACCTCACTTTTCCTTTCCACTGTTCATTTTTCCTCAGTAACCACTCTTCTTCCCTCATTCCTTCCTTCCTTCCCTAGTCGACCTGACTGTTGCTGACCTTCTGTGGCGATTGGCCCCCATAGCCATCTGTCAACATGCAAGGATTCTACTCCAAGCTTGACTCCTCCCCCTCCTCATCACCGTTACTCGGGATGGGTCTCGGGGGAGATGGTGCTCCAGTACCTCTCAGCCTGGCTGTGGAGACAGAGAAAGCTCAGGCTCTCCTCCAGACATTCAGCTCCGCCTCTCTGCTGGCTTCAGCAGGACTTGGTATGTTCTGCGTGGTGGCGGACCACACCCTGCAGCTGTCTCTCATCCAAAACCACCTGTGGCTGCGCGCTGCCTTGGACAACGCCACGCATGGCTTGGTGGGGCTGTGGTCATGGGCAGTTGTGATTGGACTAAGGAAAAAGAGTGATCTGTATGAGGTGCTGCTTGCCGGTCTTCTGGCATCAATCATAGACCTGGACCATTTCTATATGGCGGGATCCCTGTCACTCAAGGTATGATTTGACAGAAACGTACTAAACATGACAAAGTGTGCTAACACTTCAAAATATAAATATGGACTCTGCTGCGTAATGTTATGTGTAATGAGTAAAGGTGCCTGCCCTTCATCATATTGCGAAAGTGTTTGCATGTTCCAATTTTACTGGAGCAATATTTAGATTAATTTTGAGAGAACACTGAATAAGCATCAGTTTTTTCAGAATGAGTTTAGGGCATTTGTGTATTGTAAATTACAGTCTTGGTCAGGCTTTCTTCAGTGACCGTGGATAAAAATATATATATAGTTTCAACTAATTCCCTCTAAAGATGTCTACACACCTCGTCATGCCATCTTGCAGATTTGGACACTTTTACATGCTCTCTATGGTTAACCTTGTACTGACAACTTTTGTTTCATATCAGAGAAGATATTAACAAAGTTGAGACAACAAGTTTTACAGAGCATTAATACTGTTTTCAGCACTTTCTATTTTTCAACTTGGGACAATATTTGCGTATTAAATTGATATTTGTAATTTGTTTTTAAATGTAGCCATAAAAGTAGAAGGCACTTGAAAAAAAACCTTTTGATGATGGGCACAAATATAGCAGGCAGTGGCTTTAAAAACCTACTCTAGTAATGAGAAGGTTGACCCATCATTCTGCAGAAGTCCTGCAGCACAATTCGTAGGTTGAGGAATGACGACATTACGTGATGATTCTGAAAACGTTCCGGGTAATTCCTTCTCCCACTTTTCTTCCAGGCTGCTGTGTCTCTCCCTCAGCGTCCTCCTCTTCACTGCTCCTCTCTTATCCCCATTCTCTGTCTCTCCCTCCGCTTCCTCATGTGGATCGGACGACTCAAAGACGCTTGGTGCTCCCTGCCGTGGATGCTTTTCATTTCCATGGCAACGCACCACGTCCGCGATGCCGTGCGCCACGGCCTGTGGGTGTGCCCGTTCGGTAACACGGCGCCGCTCCCCTACTGGCTGTACGTCAGCACCACGGCGACGCTTCCTCACCTGTGTTCAGTGCTCATGTATTTGACTGGGACCAGGGACGTGATCTCCACCAAACACGGGGTGGCCATTGATGTTTAGGAGTCCTCGACATCAGACAACAACCTCGAATGCTGTTCTGCTGTGGATCGTCTCCCGGCAAAAAAAATGTTGCTTACGCATTGCTGTTTGAAACAACTTTTACATACTTGGCCGAACAGAAACTAAGAATCCGATTTTTGTTTCAAGCCACAAGGATGAGAAAACTGTAACTATATGATATTGGAAAACCAAAAACATACAATTTGGTTTTCCATGGTTTGAGAAGTCTGTAAAACTATTTTAGTTTGCAACCTTCCAGTACGCCTGCCAATCAATTTTCTTTCTGGTATTAAGGGAATTTTAAGAATCTTGTTGATGTGTATGTGGGGAGTGATGCGTATCTAGTCTTCAGTGTGACAGAGTGACCCTTTAAAGCTTTGACATACTGTTTAACAGAGGCTTGTCTGCTCTCTGCTCATCAAGCCAAACCTCGGTAAGGGACCGCAGACGTATCATTTCTTGGCTTCTGAACTCTTTACCAGTTATCATCTGAACGTTCATTGTCTGTCTACTGTCCTAAGAAGGAACACTCAAAGAAAAGCCTACCAAAGGTCATCCACGAGCTTTATGGCACTGACTTTCACCTCCAGTATATTCTCACTGGCATTCCACTGTTTACAATCTGCAATTGTACTAAAATTGAAGGCATTGTACATTCATTGTCGAGTAAGTTTTGAATCTTTATTCTCGTGACACGTCCACCATCTATCACCACAGAACACACATTTTTGTTGGCTGTAACGCCTGTACTTGCCAGCTGTCGCTATGCGGCCAATTCAGCGTACTTTCATTTTGCTGCTTGGACAAGCCTTATTTTCCATGTTTCTTTTGCAAATTAGAAGTTTCAGTGCCAACCATTTGGATTAGGATTCTTTACCTGTGTAACCTGGTGGTAGTTCCAATTTATTAAACAAAGAAAAAATGTTGCATTTAGCTGAAAAAACATCTTTACTCCAAAGGCTCTGTACACTGTGTGCATTAATCAACCTGTTCCCACTATACCAATGATTTTCTTTTCCAAAGTATTATTTTTGAGACATTGGTTTCAGTTGTTGTTGCAGCAAAAGCTAAGCCTGAAATGGTCGCTAAGAGGTGTGGGTTTCCTGAATGACCGTTCTGTTTTACATCGAACATTCAAAAGAATATTGACCTGGAGAGAAGCTGGAAGTTTGTTTTTTTTCAATTGTATGTCTATTGCTAGTAGTATCTTCATATATTGATCGACAGAAATATAAAATGGGGAAACGTGTTGTCTAATTACTGCATTAACTTGCTGTATATTGTTCTACTGCAGTTTCTGTGATGCTACTTAATGAAATCATTGATGCAGTACATACTACACAATGAAATGCAGAGTTGGCTTCAGATTGGTGAAACATGACTTGCAGAAGTACATTGACTGTTTTTTTTCAAACTATTTATCTCACGTGAATAATAGCATTCACTAAGACACGGAGCATTTAGAGGTAGGAAGTCATGGCACTGTTTTAGATGTAGACGGATAACAGTGTTGTATTATGTATTACATGATGCATCATATGTGTTAGTACTGTGGATTTAGGAACTTGTAGTTGTTTTTAATGCGGTTGCTATAACTATGAAGGATGGTGGACAGCAAGAGGCTTCTGCTTCAGTCTTTTGAATTAGGACATGTTTAGCTTTCATGACATATTCACAGTATTCTTACTGAGCCATTATCAAATGTTTTATATTCCATTTGAGGTTTTTATTTATTTATTTTGAATCAGTTTTCGTGTGGAGTTGCTGGTGATTGTAAGGTTGTAATGGTGCTTGTTGCTGCAGTAAACTGTTGGGGTTCACAATTTGGCACATATTAGTGTGAGATAATTGCCCAGTGGGTTATAGAAAAACTCTCCATAAGAATCACATTAATCTATGTATTGACTTTTAGAAAGAAAAGGTAACACTGGCTGCCGTCACATTTGAGTCACCAGTGGGTTTTTTGAGTGTAAATGTATCTCTTTTACTGCTGCTTATGTGACCTTTATGTAATATGTTGAATTTTGCACATTGTAAGGATTGTTTAAGTTTTCTTTTTTTTTTTTTTTATGACAAGCAATTTCATTTCATTAGTAATAAAGTATACATATTAACAGGATAGTTTTAAAGTAGTGCTCTCTCTCTCTCTCTCTCTCTCTCTCTCATTATAATGACATACAGTACTGTATACAGTACTGTACATATATTGTCCACTATATCTCTACTCTTGTCAAAAAACAACAGGATAAAACAAACACAAAGATTTATTTGCAGCTCAGACATCGGAAACATTAAACGCATCACAGGTATTTTCATTCTTATCGTGTCAAACATGCTGATGTTGCAACAAACCCAACAAACATACACACAGGCATCGAGAGACAGTGAAAAACTGAAGAAACGTGTATAAACCGCAGGCATCAGTGAGAATTCACACAGAAGATTTCCAAAAATAAAAGCTCTTAGAGGTACTTGGATTGATTAGTTTTGATATAGCGAGCACAAAAACATCACAACTTCTGGTCTGTCTTGCCTCTGCTTTGTAATCTATAATCTATAATGCATTGAATATTTAGGAGCTCATAAACTTTACAAAGGATCAGACAGAAGAGTTAACAGGCACAACATGACTCTTCAAACTGTGTAAACTTTCAACGTGAATTTAAAAAAAACTAAACAAAACTTATGGAAGAGATGCTCTCTGGAGAAACATGATTGAAGACGGTGAACATGAAGGTCGTGTATACCAGCGGCACAGCTGAATGATGAATGGAGGGAAAACGCATTACAGGATACGGGAGAATCCGATGAGCAACGTAAGAAGAAAGGTGGAGATAGAAGCTGGCAAATTGATTTGGAAGATTGTCACAATAAAAGGCATTGTCCATCCAGAGGTGAGGCGCACTGGAAATTTGGACTCAAACCACAAAAAAAAAAAAAAGTTTTAAGAGTTCATTGTTGCTTCATTTTTTAAGTTTTCCGGTAGATCTCAAAGAATAATGTAAGTCATCATATTTGCTGCATTGTATCTATACAAGAGTAATTTCTCTAAGTCCCAATTCAAACTGATTAACCATACCTTTACCAAAAACATGGACACTTCTGAAAAAGTAAAAATTATAAACTTGATTGGTAGTCAACACTTGGTAAGAAACGTATGACACATTTAAAGCTGCACTAATCTAATTTGTATAGTCGCAACTGATTGTGTAACGTGCCACTCATAGTGAGAATGATGCCTCATGATACAGAGACTTTTAGCCTCTTTTAACTTCTTGTTTTGGTTTTATGGCCCATTTAGTGTCACAACCCCTTTTCAGCAGCAGCAGGCTCCGTTCAGATACAAACAGCAGGCAGACAAAGTTTGCATCTTGCTTAAGACATGATTGGAACATTTAGCAGCTAAAGAGACAGATATATTCTTCTCAGGAGTTGGCGGAGAAAAAAAAAACGTATTTAAAAAAGGAGAGTGAACAGTGGAATACATTGGTAATCAGAAGCACTTAAACTATAACACTATCCAAAGGGATGAACATGTTTAACAACTCTGGAGGGTGATAATATGTTATTGTTGTGTTCTTAGCTCGTTATACGGCACTAAAATTGGCCAAGAAAATGTATAATTTACTGCAGCTTTCATCACTTGCTGAACTGCAACACAACTCGCTTCATTAGTGAAAGTTGGATCCAAGGAAACAAACAAAATGAAACTAAAGACAATGTAGAGATAATTCCACCATGTTGCTTCTGTAAGTGTTAATATGTAACCTGTACATTACAAGTACATGACTTCAACAAAAAGGTCAAATCTAAAGATTAGGACAGCAAACCAAAACTATAGAAATACAGTATTTCCTGGGAGCTATTGGGAGAGAATAGTACAATATGAGTCATCTTCTTTTGTCTTTACAGACAGCAAATTCATATTTTGACAAACTATAATCCCAACAGCGGCCAGTGTTTAACATGGCACTGAGATCAGCTGTTGGCAGGCGACTTTGTCAACACAAAATACAAAAAAACAAAACATTTTCTATTCGTGAAGGCAGTTTTTCCTTTGAGCAGACAACAGATTGAGGTCCAGATCTGTTGAAAGCAAACACTTGTTTGTGATGTTTTTCCTTTTTTTTTAAAACTTGGCACACTGGTAGAATAAACATTGGTGACACCGAGGTGAAACCAACGCTCCATGATTCGCTAACGTCGGATGTTTCCTCCGGATCAAGCGAGTGCTAAAAAGGGATTTAATCAATCAATTATAATCTTTAAAATGACCACAGCAGTGTTTTACTATTAATAAGCCATACTCATAGTAAACTTAACATTTCTTTTGGCCCACCTGGCAGCCCCTGGTTTTAGTACAATTTGAAAACCAACCTGCAGTAATCCTACTATTATGCAGCCGTGAGCCGGAGCTGCTCTGTAAAACCTCCCCGTCGCTCACTGAAGGAAATAAATAAGGATTTAGCTGCCAGCAGGTGGCAAGCACAAAGATGAATTCCCTCGTTTCTGGTGCACTTCAACTCAGCTTAAGAGTTCTCATAAAGTAAGGCAGATCAAGGTGTTACTTGATATAATGAATACTGTCGAGGTGCACTTAAAAAGCAAAGAGATCATCTAGGACTCAGCTATTTTTTGACATTTAAATGATTTATTTGTAAATTTAGATCAAGAGGGGTTACAACGACAGATGTTTATGTGCACAGCGTCATGGTACAAGGCATGCACCTTTTGTCTTGAACACGGTGGAGTTTAGTTGGGAAAAGCCACGATTTCATGAGGTTTTCTGCACAGCAGCAGTTTTATGGTCAGTTATGCAATGAAAAAACTAAGTGTGAAGCAACAACACACAACGGAAAACTCGTCCACACTAACCTCAATTATTAAGCCCTAAAACTGATCAAAAAACTTTTACTTTTCCTGTACAGGAAAAGTCCTGTTTATAAATTAGTTCATGTTAAAGACATATTCTGTCGATAAATTTAGTTTAGGGGGTTAATAAGACAACCGAGCTTAAGAGCACTAAAGCGATGAAGAAACTAATTGCAAATATGAGTGCAGTTGAGATTATTGTCTCTTTGCGGGAAATGTTAAGGATATAACAAACAATATGGCAACAGAAATAATAATCTATGTTTTACATTTAATACATATAAATAGTTGGTCACTTTATATTCTTACAACATTGGTCATGTATGGGGCCTTAAAGCGATATTTCACCTTGTGATGAGGGGTCACTTTGAAAAATCAGCTGCCGTGAGATGACGTCACCTGACTAATGTAATCATACTCCTCATTCATAATTTAACCTTTTTATTCAATGCGTTCGAGTTGACATCCATAACCGGTTTGTATAATATTCATATATAATTTTTAGGCTTTAAATTAAAATACATTTATTAATTTCAATACATTATTTTTTGAAAGTGTTCGCAAATAAAGGAGACATTGCTTTCCCAGAGTAGCTGATTTCTGTCGAACCCCCACAGAGATTAAGGTCTGTTCCGCCACAGTGGAATAACGCTTTAAAAGCCAAGGCAGTAGATCAGTCTGGAACCACATCCTGGTCTTGGCACACTCTATGAATGATACACGTACATAAAGGATTTTTTTTCTCCACTTCACATGTGCCATGCTGTACCCATATTAGTCCTACATCATGAATGGCATAACATCTGCAAATCATGTGTTGATAAAAAAACAAACATGTTGAATACATGCTACTGCTATACATAATAGTCACTAATGAATGGCCATGAACAATCTACTTTAGAAAATATAAAATACTCCACAGACACCATTTAACCTCCTCTGCTTTGTTTTACAGGTACCTCTATGTTTTGATATTAGGCAATAAGCTGTGAACAGCAGCTTTCACTCAAGTGTCAAGGACCTCCACCATAACACCCTGGCCAATAAATTAAACCCAAATGTAGAGCATGTTCTTAGCAGACATGCCAAACAAAACTACTCAGAACTCTGAAAAAACATGATATGTAGCTAGGACGGGTACAGCGTAACAAAAATGTGAAAATAGACCCCAAAAAAAACCCATACTGGTGGTACAGCTGCTTGCTCTGGTTTCAGGAGAGGACCGTAACGTAGGCTAATTTACAGACACACAGCCGGACAGTAAGCTCTTCATGCCCCTCATCAGACTGCCAAGGCACATTATGTGTCCGACAGCGATGAAACGGTCCCCTCCTGTTTTTATTTCCTCCTACACAGAGCTCAAAGGCAGACAGGCCAGAGACTGTATTACCTTCAAATATCCACCAGAGGGGGTGCAAGCCTATGTCATATACCTCTGGCAGACAGCTGGAGATGGAGAAAGAAGAACACAGCAGGGAAGAGAAAGAAAAAGAGGAGCGAGATGGTTAAAATATTAGTTTTCAGAGAGAAAAGGGTGAACGGGGGAAGATGAAGAAACATGCAATCAAAGATGACGGAGAATTTAAACGAAGAAGGTGATGTGGCGAGTAGAAAGGACAGACGACAGAAGCGCTGACTGGTCATTCCCTCCTCGGTCTAGCATGCACATTTCTTCTCATCGGGCTGCACGTCCCCAAGCTTCGTGGCCCCGTTCCCATTGGCTGGCTCGGCAGGCGGCTTGTCGACGCACTGCTCCATCCTCTTCATGACCAGGTCCAACAGCGTCAGCACCGCCTTGTCCACTTCCGTCCCCGTCGCTGCACTCGTCTCGAAGTACGGGATCCTGTGGGCAACAACAACAGAATTATTGGTTTCAAAGATTTTTGGGATTTTTTTTACCATTTCTCAATGATTCCCTGAGGGTTTTTTTTTATTGATGGTTGGTTGGTTTAATTATGTTTGGTTAGTTTAATTTTGTTGGTTAGTTTAATTTTGGACGAGGGAAATTCAGTCCATACGAGACAGCAGCGAGGGGCGTTTATTGTTTTGTTAAAGCTTAATAATCATCTCTCCCCAATTATTTGCTCAAATCAGCCATTGGTTTGTTAATGTGATTATTCAGTTTACAAATAGCCTGCATACGTTTCAAGAATCAATATTTCTCAGTGAATGAGCCTCGGGAGGCTTTGTAGGGACGGTTTGCTGGAGGGGATTGTTCTTCCACAAAATGTTCTGACACAGAAAGAACAAAAAAATGTGAGTTTGGTGGATTCTGCATGACAAATCTTAGAACTCCATCTTTTTAAACTTGATGTATCACATGTGTTGCCTTCCCCATCACTCCTAAATGTTCACGCTTTCCCCTTTAGCCCCGGAACATCTCCCCCAGAGTTTAAGACAGCTTTCTGTTGGCAGTAAACGTCAGACTAAGTCTTGGCTGCCTGGAATGACACCAGGAAACTATTTTTGTATCTTGTCAAACAGGAAGTCACTTGTTGAGATAGTGCGAGTGCTGCTCACGTGTCATGCCATGCCAGGCTGTGTCATGTTTCACTGCTCGTCTTAAAGTTGACCTTAATGAAATGTGTGTGTGTGTGTGTGTTGTGTGTGTGTGTGCATGGATAATAACAAAAATTGGGTTATTATGTATCATGGGAAAGTTAAAGCTCTGTAGCCAGACACAGTTCTTAGTCAGAAGTAGAACTGTCCCATGAAGAGTATGAAGTGTAAGCGGTTGACATATCAATTACTGTGTGTGAAGACAAAATAAATACAAATACAAATGAAAAAGCCTACCCGTATTTATCAGCCAGCTCCTTGGCTTGTTTCTCCTGAACCTCGCGCTGGTCGGCCAGGTCGGCCTTGTTTCCTACCAACACAATATCTGGATTCTCACAGTAAGCGTTGGCCTGCAGCTGGCCTGCAAATTAATACAATCACAACAACAGCAAACAAATGAGGTGCAGATTTTAAACAGAATATATATTTTTTTAAATGTCTGTACAGCTGAGTGTGTGACATGTGTATATGGGGGAGCTTGAATCAAAGGGAACAACCAATAGCTTGGAGGAGTTTTTCACGGCACCGTAGAGGGATGCTTTGATAGACAAATCTAGCTGAAACAATGCAGACTTCTAAAACACGCGAAGGAAACATGAGGCTGGAAAACGTACTCATCCAGTTTCTGACATTGAGGAAGCTCTGCTGGCTGGTGAGATCGAACATCAGCAGGAACCCCATGGCATCCCTGAAGAACGCAGTTGTCAGGCTGCGGAACCTGGAACACACACACACACACACACACACACACACACACACGCACACAAAAAGATATTAAGCCAACAATGTTTTAAGTGTAGGTTTTTTGGCTGAATATTTTAAAGTTCCTGTCCAGACGTGTTTTTTTGTGACATATAGGATAAAAAGGTAAGATACTTTTGGATTAATCCTTTGAGTTTCATAAACTCATTACCTTTTAGTCCTTCTCCCTCACATTGAAAAATCGAGAATCTATGAATATGCAAATATTACTAATTGTTAAGGCTCAAGTCGTAATTGATGAAAAAAAAAAAAACAGTGATGTAATGACTGTCCTGCAGCATGCCGGGCTTCTGGATGCAGCAGGGAACATTACTCTGTAAACGTTACTTACTAATCAGCAAATATTTGATACTCAAACAAATCAGGACGACGCAGCGGGTGTCAGGGTGTTTTCACAGCAAACAGTCTGATGAACTAATCTCACGAGTGGAATGACGGCAGTGGGCGCTCCTTTGGAGGATCACGAAGATCAGTTCATGAAAAACAGGAATTTGTTCCGTTACACTGAGCTGAAGAAATTAAGTTAGAATTATGCAACTAACACTGAGTCATCCCGCAATGAGTCATCAGGCTTTTATAAACAGATTCAACAGATCAAGGCCAGTTCCAATTAAAGACCACACACACATACGTGATTGACACATACTGTAAAAACAGGCAAAGAAACACACACACACACACACACACACACACACACACACACACACACACACACATACACACAAAGATACTGATCTGTTGTTTCTCCCTCAAACTTTTCAGCATGCTTAAACATGATCAAATTTAGCAATGAGCTTCCTCATTTCACAGCCTGTCCTCAAAACTAGATTGGCCACGACTGAAATGTTGCACTGCCAGTTAAAGCACTATTTCCTTTAGATTCCAGCGATGTCCAACAAGTCAAATATAAACATAAAAACATAAAAAAACGTATAGATAAAGTTACATTTAAAGCTAATAAAACACAAAATGCTTGTTAATTAGGACATCGAGACAACTGTGAAGAGAGCGAGAGACTCTTGAGAAATGTCAGAAATAGTGTAATAGTGTGAGGAGCAGCCCACCTCTCCTGTCCGGCTGTGTCCCAGAGCTGAAGGTGAACCTTGAAGGTTTTCCCCACGGTCGTCGCATTGGGGTTGGCTGCTGTGTACATCTATGTGGGGGAGAGAGAGAGAGAGAGAGAGAGAAAGATTGTTATTTTTTTTGTGTGTGTGTCTCTGTAGGAAGCCCCGGGCGTTATTCACACCTCTCACTTTCCCAGATGAGGCCCTCTCTTTCAAAGCTGCGTTCACACCAATCACACACTCAGAACAGTTGGATGAACTCTGGCTTTCTACAGAAAACAGTGACAGCAGACGCTGTGAGTGCTCCACAGTGAGGATTGCTGGATTCCGACGTTCTCATACCGTAATTGAACTCATTTTTGTTTTCAAAATATGCATGGGACTTTTCCACTGCAGAGACTGTAAAATAGTAAGAAGAAGAATCATCAGAAGAAGAACTATAAAAAGTAACTTCTCATTAAAAATAAATAATAAATAAAGAGCAGGGGTTTGAGAGATGGGAATATCGATTCTGCTGTCCTCAGATCTTCAGGGAGTTCCAGTTGCCAAAACGTTGCACAGCAGTTTGTAAAAGTCACAGACAAGATGTTAATACACTGTAAATTTAACACCGCCAAAATCTCTGTGCCAGTCGCACCGCGCCCTTGGCTCAGGGTTGTCCTTAAATCAGCGGATTGGCAATTCGATGTGTCCTTGGGCAAGACACTCAACCCTTAACCCCAAATTACTCCCGCAGGCTGACTATGTTGACTTGATTAAACTATACGATTCAATAATCTAGTCACAGACATACATTATTGTCGATTTGAGTCAGTTTAAAGTTACTACAAGGTACTTTGATTTTGTGTGGATTTTCGCTTCGTGTCCTCTGGTTTTCAGTCTCAGTGCTGGTTCTGGTTCTCCCATTGGAGTCAGAGCTGAAGGTTTATCTGGTGAGGAGTTTCTGCCGCTTTAGCCAGAATGGGACACGGTGGCACCGATGAGAAAGTATCAAACAAAAGCACCGACAAGTAATGTCACATGGTCAGTGAACTGCGCTGCAGTATCTATTTAAACATTACAAACGGTCCTGGGACAGTGATGTCATATGTACAGATTGTAAAGGCCCCCGAGGCTTATTTTGTTAATTTTTGCTAATTTTGCTAATTTTGTGCCATACAAAATGAACTGAATTGAAATAAAACATGAGCTAATATTAGCCACAATAAGCTACCGGCAATGTAAAGCCCAGCGGGAGAAATTAAGTGTGGACTGGTTCTCGTATGCAGCCGACATTCTCACTTTATTCAGCTCAGTTTACAGCGGCTGGAGGTTTTGCTTCGTTAAATCTTATTAGAGCAGTCAATTCTGGTTCAAAGCCTCAAATGATAAGCAAACCGGTCCACATTCAGCATTCGGCTTTGGCCTCCATGGAAAAGCCCTGAGGAGGATCCCCTGACAGCACCGCGCTACAGCTGTGATCATACATGTCCGTTTCTGTTTCCGTTTCCACTCTGTACTCCTGAACATGGGAGAGGAGGTGAGGAACAATCCCATGAGTCATCTGGAGTGGTGGGATTAAGGCAGCTCTGTCAGATTTTCTGACGTGCGAAGGCAGGAGAGCACCAAGGTGACCACATATGTGACCAAACGGAGCCTCGCCCACTCTCGGGTTCAGACATTTGCATCTCACACTTGGATCTCCATGCATGTACCCTGGTGAGAGTTCAGCAACAGGAGTGAAGGACTTCAACAGGTTTTAGTGACGTCTGGATTGGTACTCCACCCAAAATCCATTATATTGTTACCCTGATGCGTTTGAATGTAATCTTGTAAAAATGTTGCGAGAAACTCGAATAAATTCAGTTGTTTGAAGGAGATTGAAGATAGATATCAGAGACCAATTAAGGCCTGTTTAACTTCTCAACGCCAGCGCTAAGAAGCTTATAATACATTAGTATAACTACTCATGCCACGACTCATTCTTTTCCCTATCAAAAATATTGAATTCACATATAATAATTAATATTTTAGCTAGTTTGAATTGTGTGTTTTGATTGCAAATAGATACTATAGATGACAACAACAAGGGAAACAATTATGTTCGAGACGATTCTTGAACATTAATGAAAGAAGTCTGAACTTAAATGCACTCAATGAGTTAAGTTTTGACACATAATATTATATCTCATGCAATATAAACAATGACTTTTTTTAAAGAACAAATTAATCGTTTGATCTTTTCATATATATATATATATATATATATATATATATATATATATATATGTATATATATATATATATATATATATACACTCCTTAACAAAGCCAAAAAAAACAACATATTTTTTATCAGAAATCGGCACTAAATCAATGGAATAATAGTAGCATACTCTAAACTAAAATAACTTCCTGCTGGAGCCCGACAAGAGATGAAAACATACCACTCTCTTTTCCCTGAAGTCGATGCCGACTGTGGTGATGAACTTGGGGTTGAACTTGTTATCCGTGTATCGGTACAGGAAGGTGGTCTTGCCCACGCCGGAGTCCCCCAGGGCCAGGAGCTTTATAAGGTAGTCATAATCCCCATCAGTCATAGTGATGCCCGCAATAAACCTGTGGAAAACACACAGGGATGCATGTTAACACACAGAGAAAGTTAAGTTAGTTAAATGCATCCTGGGTGTGCGAGGTGATGCGAGATAAATACAAATAGAAGAAAAGACAAAATGAGGCACAGAAACAAACGCTGACATCACATGTTTTTTGAGAAGTTAAACAAGCCGGTGTTTACCCACTGTTGAAATATGTGAGTGTGGTTAGAGGGCCGCCCTATCCAGAACACAGCGTTCTGTGTGTGTGTGTGTGTGTGTGTGTGTGTGTGTGTGTGTGTGTGTGTGTGTGTGTGTGTGTGTGTGTGTGTGTGTGTGTGTGTGTGTGTGCGTGTGTGTGTGTGTGTGTGTGTGTGTGTGTGGTCATCCCAACGACGTGTCAAAGATGCTGAGGAGAAGGAGCACCCTAACCAGAGTCTGCCCGAACTTCAGTTACTGGAGAGGTTATTGACCGTGGGAAATTCTTGAACCAAGAGCATCCAGTGAGCTGTAGTCCGGCCTCATGGCTAAATGTGGTATATTTAGAAAAAGGATCACAAGACTCTAATTCACTCTGCTGAGGGGAAGCACACATACCAGTGTGCCTTATGACAGTGGAGAACTCTCATCTCCTCACATTGACCTCCCTGCACCTCAGACGGTACCGTGAGAGTCAGTGACGCTTGATGGCACTCGTGCGTAATTCACCAGCGCTCGCTCCTCATCAATTCCAAACACAATTACATTCCTATAAATGGCCGCTATTTTCAGTCCTATAGAACAGGAAGAGCAGCAGTGACTGCTAGAGCCGCTTGTGCACACAGATGTCACATTACTTTCTTTGTTGTTCTTAAATTCAGAAAGGAGCCATTTGATGTCCCACTGAAACACCCGTCGCATCAACAAGTTGACATCTGATAATGATTGTTAAGTACTTGTTAACATCCACACTGCACATGCATGTTGTCATTTATGTCACAATGTTTGCAGGCTAAGATGTGTCTTCAAGAACAGCTGAGGCGTTCTAAATCTAGACTAATGAATGTTGACAGTCTGAGCTTAAACTGAGTATACGATGTCCTGACATATGTCCACCGTACAACACGGCCTCTCCCCCAGAACACACAATCTTTAACCCCAATAGTGGTACAGCTAATTTGCCAATGCTACACCATGTTGGTACGTATACGAGGGGAGCATACAATGCAGATTTAAAACCAATTTAGTTCTGAAATAATTTATTGAAAATAAGTCATTTATTGAAAGGTTAATGCCAGTTTGTCTACATTCATGTTATGTTCTAATTGCACATTAACACAAAGCAGACTTTTCTCAAATCGATAGCGCTAACAAATGCATTGCCACACTTATAACTTTGGACAAAAAACGCAAACGTGATCTTTTCTGTGTCGGATTAATGACGTGGAACCGTGGCCCCCGGGATGAAAATCACATCTCTAAATCTGCAGGGTTTGCAGAAATGGAAGAAAAACACTGGTCCTTTTGTAAGATCTAGAAAACCGTCCTGATAACTGAAGTTTCTATTATTTGTGACACTTTGGAATCTCATGACAGCTGTTTTTTCTCCCGTTCTCCCCGTGTTCTGGTATTGAGCATCCATCCATCAGTCCTGGCTCTGATGCAGCCCCTCTGAGGGGTTGAGGTTGGGATTTAGACAACAGGCAAGGTTGGAGCTCATTGATCTGCGTCAGTGGAGGAGAACACCAGGCATGTTTGCATCATTCGGTCAGTCACGACTCCCCGAGGGTGAAACAGTTAAAAGCAGCTCGGTCAGCTGACGACAGAGAACAGGGCGACTCGCAGTCACCCTGGCAACGAACAGCAAAATTAAATTGAACAAAAGTAGCACATCTTGTGTGTTCACATGTTCTTACGAGAGCTGGGCTAGTTGATTCTGACTCGATTCACATATTCATAAAGTCGATGCATTCGAAACATTCAAAAATGTTCCCACAGAGAAAACTAGGGACCCTCTTACGATTGTATTACCAAAAATATGTCCACGCAGCGTCACCTCTGTGTCGACCGGCTGCTGCTTCCACCTCGCCAGACGTAATAGAAACATGCACGTGTGGGAAATGCCTCCCGTAAGGGGGAATAAGGACGTCTTTTGTCTCAACGAGGAAGCGTAACGTCTGAGCACAAGCACTTTTGTTTTTTTTGTTTTACATCATTGTTGCATTTTGCTGGCCTGAATTCCTCCGCTATTAAAAGGAAATGATGTTCCAGGCATACAGTCGAACCAGCCCAGGGGGTTGCGGTCGTGCGGCTCCGGTCAGGGCGTTCTCTCATCCAGTGTCTCTCCTCCAGTGTCTCTCCTCTGATCCGCTCTCTAAAAAGGGTCTGTGCTATGTTCTATATGCCCAATTCCCCCCCGACACCTACGGTGTACCTGTACGTGCAAACGCGGGGAAAACCTTTTAGGTTTTCATTTCCCAGGAGCACGTCGTTGTGCACATATACACAGACCCCTTATGTTCACTCAGGTTTTTGTTGTTTTAATTCTCTCATTTCTTTTCCTTCTTACATTTAAGCATATATACATGTTTTAATGGTGTGTTTTGTTCTGTGTAATATGTACTTTTGCTGTACTTAATCTCATCTAATTTGATAATACCTGATCGTCATCATGAAATAATCTCCTTACTTTGACATAAACTTTGAACATTTTTTTAAATTTTTTTTTTAAATGTGCTCTATGAACAAATTGACTTAAAAACGCATTTTGAATTTTGGATTGTGTCAAAAATATATATATATATTTTGTGGAATTTTTTTTTTTTCCAATTTACAAACACTCCTCAAGGTTTCCCTGAATTTCTACCTCACATAACTTCTGCAAAGTTTACCACCAGAATGCTTTTGCTTCATGCAATTTATTGAGTACAACCTTCTAAAGCTAAAGCAGTCTAAGACTCAGCACTGAATCCTTCTTTTATGAATGTTACAATTGTTTTATTCTTTTTTCCCCAAGTGTCTTTAAGTCGCCGATGCATCTTCATGGACATATCAGGCTGTAGTTTGAGCTGCTGAACTGTGTTGCCTCAAGTGTTTCTAATAGTTAACCTACTCTCATGTGATTTATTAACAGGTTGCATTATCTTCAGCTAGATGTACACAATAAAGTGCCAACTGAAGGCCCATCTAATAACACACTTTATAACAACTAATATAAATATTGGTTCACAGCTTTGCTACAATCAGGTTGTGGAGGAAAGCTTGTCCCTGTCGTCTGCTAGAGCTATCATATCAATAAAAAGCAAGAACAAAAGCATAAAACACACAGAGACATTAAAAATGTATCAGCTGACACACACACACACACACACACACACACACACGCACACACACGCACACACACACACACGCACACACACGAGAAGAGATGATTTAAGAGTTTGTCTGAGTAAACCTCATCAGCATCATTAACAGAAGATCTGTCAGGAAGTTGTGCTCTTATCTCACGGACGTAAAGCAAGAAGAGCACCAACAGATGTCGCAGCTTTCAGTTTGATTGATTCACAAACAGTCTGCAGCTTCTGAAATGTAATAGTTGTATGGTTATGGGTTACTTCTTAAAGGTTATATATGACCACATTGAGACGTATTCCACATGAACATGTAGTGTGCATCCACTGTGCAAAGCAGACATTTATTTTGGTCAAATGTCCTTTTATCAAAAAGAAACTAAACTCTACTTTTACTCGTGAATCTGCACTGTTGATGATGTCACTGGCTGACCTCAGACCTTAGAGCTCCAGCACGCTGGCTGAGGGACACAACAGACTACTGACTCACTGTTCTGGAAGAACAAGTCTCCTTGAATGTTTGCCTTGCACTCGTACATGACAGGAAGACAAACAGACTGTTTTTTCTACAAATTGCACGAGCAAACAAGACGAAGCGTCAACAGATCCGCTCGCTCCGCGAGAGTGTACTTGGCATGTTAACGCATTCGCAACGACGATGTATATTGTGATGACATTACATATGTCATGTCCTCGGTCCTGGCTCACTGTCACATGGACTACATGCAAATTGATCACCTGGATTGTAGCCAAGTGAAGCACATTACTTTTCGTAGGTTTACCAATGGTTTATTCACTTTTGTAATGTATTTTTAAATCAACCGAGTAATAACCCCAAATTAGACGGCATCTATCATTCAGTAACACAGATATATTCGTTCTTTGGAGCTTGATAAGTGGAACGCCTTGACTACTTGTTTTAAATGTGTACTCATACTCATCATGGGCGATAGTGCTCACCAGAGCAAAGCCTTTTTAATGTTATCACCCAAATGGTGGCTTCATTACCAGCTATAGTGCTCACCATTGTAGCTTAGCATAGTAGCATGCTAACATTTTAATGTGGTGTTAATGTCTGTAGGTTTTTCATTTCTCCCCCATCTTTTTTTTGCATAGAACATGCATTCACAAATTAATTATTACAACTACTAACTAAGAATGATTTAGAAACGTAAGAGGGACAAGGGAATGAAGATGATTATTCATTACTTTTTCATGAAATAGTTTTTTAGTCCATTTTACTAAGGAGGAAAAGAACAAAATACCCATATACCTTCTATTCCTCATCGTCTACTGCTCACTGCTGATGAGAAAAGAGGGTGTTGTGTCTTTGGGGTTCATTAGATCTTTATACATAATGCAACGTTGATCCTTTAATTAAATCAATAAATAATTCATGTCAGTGTGATATGGTTTTATCCAAATCCAAGTAAGATTTCCAAATGAAATGTATTCTAATAAGAGCAGATGGCTCCTGACAAAAGACGGCTTGTTGTAACGTATACAACAACATTTTTGTTTTTAGATTTTGAGGTGAGTCCAGCAACAAGACATCAGATAAAGGTTTAGACAGTTTCATCAGTAAATGTGTTTTATGTTAGTATTGGCACAAGTTTGTAAAGCAAAAGGCCCCAGAAAAAACTATGGATGAATTATTTGTATTTAAAATAATTGTCACCATATACTGAAAGCAGCAGAGGAGGGATGGCTGCGTTAATTATTGATTAACACCAACAGGATTAAACCGTCTCTTCTCACTGAGAAATGCTCATCTTGGTTGAAGGCAATTCCCAAAAGAGGAGTAAAATAGTTTTTTTCAAGGTTTGAAACACAAGGGAGAAATTAAGGGGCAGCTCGTCATATATATTTAGGTTCTGACAAAAAATAATTAGAAAGAATTGGTCATGGTGTGCGTTTATTCCCGAATAACAATTTCAGAGACTTTGGCACACTCACAATAGTCATGGGATGCAACCTTGGTCTGTTGCATCGCAAACCATTGCCTGTCATCTGTGCGTAGGCAATTTTATTGTTTCCCAGTAGAGAGTGATTTAAAAAACATTGCCATAATTAATACTTTTCTTCTTTCTTTGTTGATCCCAGATATTCCGGCACATTCATGCATGGCTGTTCATGTGTGCTGTACACTTCCACAGAGAAAAACACAGGACTCCGGTTTTCTCTCAAACCTCGTAGGCTACGCGAAACAACACAGCATCAATTACATTTTAAGGTTTTTAGTTGTTTTTTTTACAGTATCTAAACCTATAAAGTTGGCAAACGTTTCAAGTGCTGGACGGGTTCAAATGTGATGTCTAATCATTGTTGAATGATCCATGTGAAACAAAATCATGACATTTTTAATGTTAAACACAAGTATGACATGGGATAGTTTTTAAAATCAGATACATACGTGCATATGGGATGCCTGCTTTTTGTTTTTGTTCTTTGTTGTTTGTGTAAAAATCATGTTAAACATAGTTTTCAATAAATTCCTTTTTGTTTGCAATACTGGCCCACAATGTGCCTTTTTAAACAACAGGTCCCAGAACCCTGAGAGTATACATGTTATGACCACTAGGGGCAGCATTAAGGAACCCCTCTCTCAAAAATACCAGAAGAACAGGAAAGAGGAGCTCATTGACGATGCAAATTAAAATGACAGAATCTGCTGCTGCGGCACAATACAAGTCACCCATAGTTGGTCATTTGAAGGTGAAGCACCAGCAAAAAGCAAAAGTTGTTTCGCATTACTGCAGCTCTGGGAGAGGTGGAGAGGTCTTCATCATGTAGGAGGCTTCTGTAGCATTACTAACAGTAACTTTTAAGGGTTTGCATCGTGGAATGTCGGCCTACGCTACAAGGAACGAAGAATACATATGAAGAAGTATTTTCAAAATGTGAATACACTGAAGATATTCTATAAATAATGACCATCTCAAGAATCAGAGCTTCAACACAAAGTGAAAAGCATTAAGGTTGCTCGTATTTTAGTTCAGGTTGATTGGATTTTCCAAAGCTGTGGTGTAAAAATTTTGTTTCTCAAGAAACTAATATGTAGTAAAAAGGTCAGCAGACATTTTGTCAGAGACCTTTACTTCTGGCCGTGGGCTCTGAATCATCCTAAACAGGTCAGACAACTGATTTGTTTTCCATCTATTCTGCGGTTTCCACTGAGGGCCTTTGCCTCTATTCTCAGTCATCAATCAATAACCGTTAACATGGATGAGGATTGATCCCTAATCATCCAATCAGTCCAGACGTCTTCCACGTTCACTGCTCAGATTGTTCCAAACCTTTCAGACCCATTTAGCAAAGCGCCGAGGCAAATTCAATACTGAATTGAATTGATTCACTGAAGTGAGCCTAAACAGCAGCTGGTTGACCTGCTGTGTACAAAACCCTCAATTACTACAATTACCTCTCGCTATTCGTACAGCGTCATGAATAAGACATCCTGATGGTTACATCCACCCGGGCTCTGCCTTCTGTCACTGGTTTAAAAGAGGGACCCGAGTCTGACTACACGCATGAGTCCAGTGGCTTCTTCACTCAAAAACCAGATCAGATATGACACTCGACTCAGGTGTAAGGCATCAATCTCTTTATCCGCTTGTGGGTCCCACCAGGACTTCCTCAATTCCTCATTAATCCCACAGCAGGAGGTGGGCTAACATCTGTACAGACAGCACACACAGCTGGATCTGAAAGGGCAGCATGGGATATAGGAATACTGGGCGGCAGAAGAGGACGGATGAGGAGGTCAAGCAACAAGGGCCCACACTGCAGGTCCACAGGTGCTGGTGCTTCAAATCGAAAGTTCTTGAGTTACATTCTGAAAAAGTGGCAGAATTTAGTTGTTTTTTTTATCCAACTCACATCAGGGTCCAAGAAAAACTCTCAAAACCAGAGTCCAGATTTACATGAAACATATGATGGATATTTTTTATCTCCAGGGGATGAATCCTAAAGATGTTGATGACCCCTTGACCTTTTTGATCCAGTGCCACCATGTGGCCAAAGACGCCTACGGTCTGCAGCTATCTATGCCAGTGGCTCAGTGAGGCTGTACTTATACAGTTAAAGTGTTTCATGTCTATATTTCCACTCTGAACTACACATAAGGACTGGTGACTAACAGATTGTGTTTACAGTACTGCGTCTCCATCCAATATTTTTTTTTTCCCCAATATGTTCTGCTGGTTTCTGTTCGTGGTTGATTTAACACCGTAGTGATCCAGCTCACAGCAGGTCACAAAGGCTTTTCTATTTTTTTTCAGTTTGGTATTTCTTTGCCGCCGCAAAGGAAGTGATGGATTTTACCGTTTAGTGGTTTCTTTGCAACAAGTTTAATAAAGTTCTTTCTGCAGCAATAGAAACAAACTCAAGCGCAGAAACCAAATTTCACTAAATCCAACAACACGAAACCTGATCAAATACAGACCATTGTTACTGTGAATTCAAACTAATTTGGAATATTTGGCATCAACCTCCAGGTCTTATGACTTTAATAGCGCTGACGTGTTTATTTTGACCTATTTATATTCTACAGCTGTTAACTTGTTCGCAACAAACTGATTTTTTTTTTTTTAAAGCACAAAAAATACAGGCAGCAAGTGTGGGATAGCCGTTATGTTTTAGAAAGTCCCAGAGTGCATTGTGGCTGTTATACGATGAAGATTCAACATAAACAAAAACAAAATAGAATAGAGAGGTTATGGTTAAATTCTGACTACAGGACCATGACATGGTCGGTGAGATGCTTTTACCAGAAAAGACTAACTGCTCTATCGGGCTCACTGAACTACAAATAGGCCACGGACGTTTGTGGTCAGAGTGCCGTTAGATACGCACCATTTTTTTAAGGATAAATACAAAATAGCAAGGTGGGATAAAATAATGTATTAATTTAGGGAAGCAAACAGGTATTTCGCTAACCTGGAATCAGATCCAAAAGGGAATTTGCTTTCAGACTGCAACAAGTACGCAATTGGTTAATGTCTAACAGAGGAGACGGACCCTTTTCACAAAATAACCAATAAACAGCTCATTTGGGTCTGTCATTTATTTTGTATAAATACCCCACATAGCTATATATTTTAGAGAAAAATGAAAGATCCCAAAATAAAGGGCGTGAAAACAATGTCTCTTTATCATTCGCCTGTCACACTCTGTTATAATGGTTAGCCAGTATGCACGAAACCAGGGCGCTGAAACGGGCACAACGTAATAGAATGCAGTCTTTCACAATGCTAGTTCGACTGTGAGGAATGTCTATGATCTAGTCTACTCCATTTCTACTTTCTGATCCATCAGTCTCCACTCTTTTCAGTAGCCTTTTAGACAAAACATGTCTCCTCTCTGTGACTCTTCACTCAGCTCCCTTTTGCTTTGTCTCATTGCTTATTGAGTTGGAGGTCATGTGATCAGTCAGCTGACTGCATGTGTGGTCCCATTGCTGGCCCCAGGACAGTGAAACACAGCCTCATTATCAGGTGGGGCACCCCACCCTGTTCCCATGTGTCTCCTGGGTCCTGAAGCAAACATTAGCTAGCGTTAACACTTCAATAGTATACAGCAGACCTACCCTGCATTCAAAGAAGTATTACTTTTGGTAAAATTAAGCTTCTTTCCTTCAAAAACTGTGCCTTGAAATGCTCCTTCACAAGTTTCCATGAACGTTGCCTCTTCTTCCATCTCATCATTGACACAATGATGTAGCGAGTTTGCGATTTGAAATATAACATTAATCTTCCGTAAGTCTTAATGAAATATAAATAGCGTCAATAACATGAAATAAAATATCCATGTTTTTACAAAAGATTTAAAATGTATTAACATTTTTTCCAATTTAATATATTTAGAAGGGATTACATTTCACAATAAGGTCGTCAGTTGCTACTCTGAGAGTCTAATTATTATGCCTGTTAATTTCCATAAAATAGAAACGGGGACAGTTCTGCTGCCGATGTAAAGCAGTTGATGTCGATGTAGCGTCCGTGGCCACTGGCCTCGTTTTACTATCCTACACTTACTAGCCACAGGAAATGGCTTCCACACCACATCGTCAGCAAAAAAACATTTTCAGGCAAACAGAACCACAAACAAGACATGGTCACAGTGTGAATAGTGAACATGTAAAGGAGGGCAACTTATTCCCTCTCTTCTTGTGAAGGAAACAGCAGACTCAAGTTTTCAAATGTACTTAACATGTGGGTCATAGAGCATTAGTGCTGGCTCATTAGTTTATGATATTTACCTTTTTCTTAATTATTATTGTGAGCCTAGCTAGACAAAATATAGCAACGCTGGTCTTTTCTAAATGGTATTTCCTCAAATATTAGAAACGCTATGGTTATAATTAACATTAAAACATGTTTTAATTTTATTTCAAGGCCTCAATGTTTTTCCAAAAGTAAGATATTAATGTGATCCTGTTTCAGTGTTTCAATACGACAGGGTGTTTCATATACTGGAAATAAACACATTATATATATATATATATATATATATATATATATTTTAAATGGCTTCTGTATTTTTACCATTTTCCACAGATGCCTCAGTCAAACATTAAGCTCAGAATCGCCTCTGCTATACATCATGAAAAAGGACACAGAGGTATCAAGAGAGAGAAACATTTATCATGACATGGACATTTCACATACCATAGACTTTTTATCGCATCCAGTGAACCCTGCAGCTGTTTTCAAACCTCTTACAGACTCCTGTAGAAATGAGCCCCCCCCCTCCTCTCCCTTACCCTCCTTAGTAGTTAAACCAGTTTTAATAAAATAATGTTTCATCTAGTACAATACTTTTATTGTCAAAACTTTAACATATGGCATATGAATTTAAATCCATTTTCTAGTTGCTGTATCACCCACAAATCCGTAGGAGACACAGGGTTATGCTTATGTTTGATCAGTTTTATTTTCCATTGATCAATTTATTTTAAGGAAATACGCCTATTTTTACATATGTATATAAAATGTGCTCCATAACAATATGTTACTAAAGGTATCATAATTTGGCTCCTTTGTTTAACAAACAAAAAGGCTGAAAAAATATACATATATATATATATATATATATATACTGCTATTAATGACAAAATGATTGAATAAATATTTGGTAAAACTGCTCCTTTAAAATGAATGAATAACAAAAACTAAAGTCAAACGGGGTTTCTGAACACTAAAGTTGGTCAAAACAAATTTCAGTAGAAAACAACAGCTGCTGTTGATGCTTTCCTTCAGCACATCACCACGATCATGAGACCGAGCATGAGAGGAAATTCATGACCAGCGTCTAGATAACAAGCGGCCTGGTTAATGCAGCTGAGCGCAACAGCACGGAAACGGTTATCAAAAAAATGTGCGATCACATTCCACAGTTATAGATGCAACAACTTTATTTCCCTCTGCAAACACCTCTGACTTGTACTCGACAAACTGGCCAAACAAACATCCTGCTGAGCGTCGGAGCTCCTTACCTCTCAGTGGCTCCTTGGATGATTCCACGCTGTGAGATCCTGAGGGAGATACGAGCCGTCCAGAGCAGCTGACCAGCAGCCCTGCATCTACACCCACTGACCAACCGACCAACTGACTTAATGACCAAATGACTGACTGACTGACTGACTGAGTGGGAGGCTGGATGACTGGATGACTGACTACTATGAAGGCAGCGGAGCAGAGAGCCACTCCCCTCGCCCACCAGCTGACTTGCTGCCTAGCTGGAGGGATAAATGAATGACTCGCCTAATGGCTCTGCCTTCTCACTGTCTTTGTGCTTATCCTGACTAAATAACTAAATAAGAAGGACTGACTAAGAAACTGACAAACTGAGGGAAGAATACAAAGAATTTACTAAGTAAATGATTGAACAGAAATTATAAACTGCACAACTGACCTGACTGACTCTCTGACCATCAAACTAACCGGCTGATTGGTTACCCAAGTTAATACTTGAACGACTGACGACATGATTAACTGACTGAACGACAGACAAACAAAACAAAAATACTCTATTACTAATGGACTGACTATCTAGTTAAATAACTGAATGACCGACTAAATGATTAGCTGTCCAAATAATCCGCAAATTGAAAAATCAAGGGACTAACTAAATAGCACAACGGACAATCCAAACTGCAGATTTCAACCAGTAGCTGACTGGCTGCCTTACCAGCTGAAGGATTGACTAGTAAACCGACAGACTGGTTAGTTCCCCACTGAGTTTTACGGTTTCTGTCTTTTTGCTTCTCCCTTTTCCTTTTGCGCTATATTCTGCTTCTCTTCGTCTCTCCCCTTGTTCCTGTGTGTAATGAAAGGGTGGGGCCGAGCTACAGTAAGCTAGCTCTGGACACACACACACACGGTAAAGTAGTGAGCGCAGAGCAGCCTCAGGTCATGCAGGTGGAGGAAATGATGTGTAGTTAGCAGTAGTAAAACAGGAAGTAGTTGAAAAATGAGAAAGGCCACCCGGTGCATATTCATTATTGGTGCTCCAAAGCCCAAACAAAACTAAATCTTCCATATGTTATAACAAATATTCACAACTACAGAATGGTGAATAAACTAAAATGAATATTAGTTATCAATTTGGAGCTGTAGCTTTTCCGACTGTAGCACTGTATTTCAAAGTATGTGTTTACTTATAAGTAAAACTCAATTCTTTGTCTCCTGGATGATTTCACTGTTACGTCGCAGTTTCAGTCAAAATAAATAATAATAAAATGTATGGTTGTTTTCAAAAAGGGGTGCGTTAGATTTAATTACATTACTTATCTACGGCTCATATAGTACTTTTTGTGTCAGAAGTCCTAATTGTAATTATTTCTTAAAGTTTTTGTACGGCTACTGGTGCCGAGACAATATTTACCAAAGAAGCCATCATTCTTTGGCTCCGCCCACTAATATTCACCAGAGCCAATGAGGTTATTACGACGTACACAGCAGTTCTATCCAGCTACAACCCGTTTCATCGCTTTTTCGGTCTGATCAGAGCAACATAGCGGCCGCTTGAGCCGCCGGCAGCCACGACGGCTTCATTAGAAACGTCCATCATTCAATAACACAAGGAGGCGCCAGCAAGGTACAGGGAGGGAGGGAGGGAGGAAGAAAACAGACAAGACACAACTCCGCCTCTTAATCTGTCTTCCTCCTTTAAGTGTTGCCATATAGATAAGGAAAACTGAGTTATGGGCCTTTGACCACATTTGTCCCTTTATCTATGAGGCGGCGGAACAATAGGAAGTCCCCACAAAAGGCACCGTTTGCAGCAAATCCCATTAAAATGAATTGATTTTGCTGAACAATGTCCCACTTTTCAGGCAAGCAGCACTTAAATGAACCGTAAGTCTTTGCTCAATTTTTCTAGCATCACAAGAGTAAAGAAATTAACAGAGGGACTGCCGACATCCATTGAGTAGGACACAAGCGCAGCTCGCTGTAACTCCTGCTTAATTTCTGGTGGAATCCCCTTCATTCATTTATTGTGCTGATGCGCATATATATCTTTGATCATTTGTGTGACTTTGTGCAAGAGACATTCAAACTGGTGTCACTGGACAGAGACGGCTGAAAAAGCTTAAATAATTCATGAGAAAATATCTCCTGTCTTCTCGCTCTCTCAGCTGGCGTGGAGTCTGTATGTGTCCAAGCGATGAAGCATCATGCAGCTTGTGTTGGTGACCTTTAGGCCTTTAAAGGTCACCTTTCCACAACACATGACAGTAACCATGACAGAATAACATCCATCACTGAAACACTGACGGTGGGAGACAATCCTCTGTTAACTGCTCATTTTCTCGCTGGTCTTTTTTTTTCTTGGATGATACCAGGTTTGATCTGGGTGTCAGGAACAGATCATCTCCCCCATTATGAATTATCCCCCGTCCATTTTTGGACGGCTTGACTCTTTCTTTAATCAAATGTCCTTTAGCGTCGAGTGGCAGCTGGTGATTTATTTACTCTGATGGGGCCACAAGCACATAGAGCTTCAGCTTTCACACTTTGCTGTCATCTATCTTGGTGCACTGTACCTTCTTTTGTAAATAAATATAAAAGACTGTTACATTTACACAAAAACATATTCAAGAAAGCCAACGCACTCCGTTCAACAGCTCGGCTATTTAATCCAGAGGCCTCGTTTCCAAGCATATACCATTATTACCTTTTGAGTTGCAGAAAAATATTCACTTTGAGCTGAAAGTAGACGAGTCTGGACGAATGTCGTTGGCGGCGGCAGGACAGTGACATCACTCCACGTCGAGGATGGTTCTATCTTTCATTGTGTGCCACATGATTTGTTTAATAGGAAAATGCACTGAGGGCATGCAGAGACAAGAGAGGCCACTGGACCAAGCAATGGATTCAGACAACACTCACATCACTGAGTTTACATTGTCTCTTCTTACAGAGACAATACACGTGCATGTGTCTGTGTTTTTCCGGTCACCAAATCAGCATCAACAGCAGGACCAGACTCTGTGCCCCCCCTCCCTCCTCCTCCTCCTCGACAGTAGCAGAGATGCTTTGAAACCTTGACAATCCCTCAACCCCCCATTGGCTGAATGTGAATAGGGCAACGGGTTCCAAACTAATCTGATAAGACTTTGACATTAAGCACAAACATGCTCCGAGTCGGGGACCACAATTCCAGCAATTCCCAATGAACCAGAGAGAAGTTTTTAAAAATGAATCGTGTTAATATATATAGATAAGATGGGTCTGACTGGTACAGAAGAAAAGACATTCAGCTGCCTTGGAGATGGAAATGAGTTCACAGTAAGCGCTAATGATCACAACAAAGACACAAACATTGATTTTTTTTTATGGAAATTAACTGAACCTAATGGAACCGAGAACCAAGAAAGTGAAACAAATCACGGATTTTCAAGATATTGGAAATGTTAAGGAATAATGTGAGGTATGCAGACTTTGTACTAAGCGATGTAAAGCATGCCAAGAGCCGGTTGTTTCAGGGACCAAAAAAAAAAACTGTCCAAAATTTCTGGACGTCTCCTCGATTCAACTGAACTCAACGGCAGGAGGGAGTTCATTGGCTGAGCTGCATGCATGTGAAACAATGGGTCTATCATGCACCTTCCATTACGGCCCTGCCGAGAACACTGGAGGAATGCGCTCGACCATCTACACTCAGGGGAACACAGCAGACAAGTTTTTTCTCCGAAGATTTCCACAGCTTGTAAGCGAAAGGTCGCCAGTTGAAATCACAGCATGTCGACAACGCTGCTTCCAGTAAAACAGAAGAAAATTATTAAACGCGTCATGAATAAACATGACGCCGCTTGTAATGTATTATGGCACTAACATTCTCGCCCATTGCACACACCCTGTAGGCCGCACTGGCCGGTTCTGATTCCCAGAGCGTGACTGGGAGGGTTTGACAAAGACAGAAAGCAGTGAACTTGTGAGACATTTAGAAACATTCCAGAGATGACGATAGGCTACTTTGGTGATGCTGCTAAAGTGTTATTAATTAATGAAGTCAGTAGCGATCATAATTTCTCTGTGATTTTTGTTGGGCTACATGGATGGCAGCATCGGTCGGTCAGTCCAAAGATTAAATAATAGCCAAAGATAACTTTGCCAAAAAAGCGAACCCGTGAGCTCTCACATTGTTGTTTCCTGCCGCCACAATGGAGGCCATTATAACCCGACAGCTGATCGTCGTGTCATAATGTCACGCTCTTCATAGGCTGAAGTGATGTCGGCGAGTCAGCAGAAATGTCTTATGTGATGACCACCTCCTGTTTCAGATTAGCACTACAGCTCCAGTCAGCAGCCAACCAGTTAATGGAGACAGATGAGGGAATATCTATCGATTGAGTCAGTCCACGAGGATAATGGCAGGAGCAGATGTGCGGTGGGTAGGACTATTAATGAACTTAAATGATTCCCATGAGCTGCGTTTGAATGAGTTTCAATCAGAACAACAGATATTTAAAGGAAATACGAACAACAACAACAGCAACAACAAATTGTATTGTTGCTCAGACCTTGTTGTGAACGATTTCCTTTTCAGAACGTTTTTCTTTCAACCATAACGCCTACATGGAAATGCTTACAACAAGGTCCTGCAATTGTAGTGTTTGTCTCTTTGAGCACCACAGAACAAGTTCCTACAGTCTCATTATATTCAAGAGAAGGCAGATATCCCTGAAGCAAATATATCCACAACAAACCCATATATCATGATAGAAAATAAGCATTACAGGTCAGAGGAATAATGTGAATTTGTTAAGGGGTAGTACTGTCCCTTTAACACCTAGACTAATACCATTCCCATCACTTTGTTTAGTTTGCAAATGTTACACTAAACTCAGATGGTGATCAACACAATTTGTGAACATCGGCATGTAAACTTTGTCATTGTGAGCACGTCGGCTTGCTGATGTTATTCAGTACAACTTCCCTGAGCCGCTATAGCGTGGCAGTAGAGTCTCGTTGCTCAGTGAGACTGTAGCAGTCTACAGACTACAGCTGGATGGAGGCACAACTCAAAACTCAAAAACGGCGAACACACTAATCTTGGCTGGCCAATCATTTTCTAAATTATTGGGTTTCCTCCCGTTAAAGCTTGCCAGATCAGTGAAATGCTACATTCGGAGAGTCTGGCCGGTCCGGTCTTCAGCGTGGCAGCAGAACAAAATGGAAAGGAGCCATGAGAAGTTGCCCGGGTCTGCTTTGTGCATTCTGTCTCTGTTCATCTTCTCTCTCCATGCCCTTATAAATGCATAATCTATAAGCTTTTAGCTGAATTATAAAAAGTAAAAAAAACGCACACACAGTACAGTATATTGAATTAGTGTCACAGACTCTGCCTTCTACTATGTCTTTAGCCTATGTTTTATAAAAATCAAATATTTAAACTAAAATGACTGGTCTAACAGTAGATTATAACAGAAAATTTTACAACCCTGTCCGTCAAAAAGACAATCAGGAGTAACTTACGCAGTCATTAAAGTCCTTATCAAGTAAATGTAAGACTATATGTTGGGATGATTACTGGTTTTAACAACTAACTGTTCCCTTTTTTTGTGTGCATTCTAATCTTTTATTAGTGTTACATAATCACGGTTACTTTACTTTGGAGAAAGAAAAAGGAAAAAGAAGGTATGGAAGGAACGGAGACAGATGACGAAGAGAACAGGCTGGCCACAAAACTGCAGTTTAAAAATGTATACGTGTCCAGCACATTGTGTGTGTGTGTGTGTGTGTGTGTGTGTGTCTGCATTTTATTATTTCTCACATTTCATCCTCTCCCTGCTGATATATTTATGTACGTGACAGAGAAAAAAGACGCCTCTGTTTGACTTATTATAAAAGTTACGTCAGCTGGAGCTCAGCGTAAGAGTCACGAGTCTCCAAATGAGGGGGAGGGGAGAGAAAACAACACAGCCAGCGAAGAGTAAAGAGATGAGATGGAGGGGGAGATTGGATGAAGTACACAGGGAGAAAGAGGAGGAGAAGAAAGCAGTTTGATGAAGAGGAGAGACCAAAAGATGTGACAAAAGGTAAGGAGAGGGTGTGAGGAAGAGGCATGGGAGCAGATGGGATGATGAAATCAAAGAAAGAGGAGAAAAAACAACTATGAGAATAAAGAGAAGGATGAAAAAGATGTAACAAGAGGAAGAAGTAGACCGGAAGGAAAAGAAAAGGTAAAGAAAAAGAAGAGGGGAGGAAGGACCGGACGGCTGCGTGTCCTGATCCTGATGTCCTGAACACAAAGAGCATTTTAAAAAGGCGGTATGATTACACAAAGTCAACGTGAAGACATGATAAGACGCACAGTCGAGTCTTCCCACGCACCGCCTCTAAAATTTCCCTTACGTTCAGTCTGAACACAAGAGGAAGAAAGACTCAAGGAAGAGGAGGAGAAAATGACACAAAAAAGGGAGGAATTTAACGATATAAGTAGCTGCAGAGACGACTAAAATCCAATCTTGCTAAAACATCTCGAGTGAAGTAACAGCAGCAAAAGAAGGACATCCAGGAATGGACCGACACCTGTAGTATATGCCGACCAGCGCTCGGAAACACTGCTGCCTCTGTCCACAGGGCCCGCCAAAATCAACCCAAAATGCAAGTCCCACATAGTAACTGTGACTATTGTCAAACTCATTTTAGTTAAGGGGCCACATACAGTACTGCCCAAGTGGGCCAGACCAGTAAAATCACAGCATAATACCACATACATAACGACAATATTTCTCTGTTTAAATAATTGGTGAAGGTTTTTGGAGGATAAACCCTATTTTAAGGTCTTTCAGCAATAAACTAGAAACATGAAGTCCCCATATTCAGACATCAGCCCACTGTGTATCTGCCTCGGCTCTACTCTGCAGATTCCCTCGCTTTGTGGCGTGAGCCATTTTTAAACGACTTGCAACACAACGCCTCGCGGTGAAAAACACGCTGAAATGTCCAAAAACTTTATCCTTCGTTTACAGCTTGGACTTTCTCCATGAATTTCGTCACAAGGCCTGTTTTTCTCCCGAACTTTGATGGCGCATGGTCTGTAGCCCCACTGAGACAGCACGGGTCCGGTCCACTCCGAGCCGGTCCAGAGCCTCAACCAGAGAGCTTGAAATGTAATTTGCTATAGTGGTGTCTGTCATGGGTATCAACTCAAAGAACTCCTCGGGGACCGGCAAAATCTCATCAACATCACGAATGAATACGGCCAGTTGAGCAACATCTGTAGTAATATCAGTGCTCTCATCGATTGCAACTGAAAATGCTACAAATGACTTTATGACTCTATTGGCTTTCCAAATCTGCTGATAGATCGAAAATCCTATCCGTCACAGATTTTTTTTTAAAATATTTTTGCTGAATCCTTGTATGTTTGACACCATGCTCTATTATGTAATGTTGGTTCTGCCGGGTTATTGCTCTTCCTGGAGAACAATTTAAGATTTAGAAAAAAAAGGTTACACTAATTCTGTGAAGTGGAACAAACTACGGGGGTCCAGTTAATATGCTCTGTGCACCACAAGGTTTGAGCCTTGTTACGCTCGACCGCTGCTCCGCAAAGACCCACCGTCAATGGTATTACTGCCACAAAATGTCCGAAAAGGATGAGAGGGAGTTACAGAAGAGGAAGATGTTTTGTGGCCACGAGAGGGCAGTACAACTGCATCACAAACACAACACCTTACAAAAATTGTTCTGGCTAACATCTACTTTAACAACCAGAACATTTCCATCCCATTTGGAAATCTTGTGAACATAAATCCACTCTGATTTTGGTCTCCAGCGCCTGAGGAAAAAGCAGCTAGTTAGCCAACTTCTTTTTACCGTTTGTGTAGAACATAGAAAAAAAATCGCTGGAGCTCCAACTACAGAAGGAACTGCGTCTTCATAATGCCGCTTCCTTGATGTGATGCGGATGAGAGATAACAAAGATTGTGACACTTTAGTTTAATAAAGTGAAGATGCACTGCAGTCTAAAATCGTGATTTGGGCTGCCAGTTTGAGCGCACACACACACACACACACACTAAATCATTCAATGAGACATGCAAGATTTAAAAACTGAGAGCCAACACCTCTTCTTCATCTTTCGAGAGAGCACAGTGGGAGGAGGAGGGGGGGGGGGGGGGGGGGCACCAGATGTGGCATCGTGACCAGTAACTCTTTGCACTTGGAAAACAACTCCTCTTCTCCTCCTCTTCCTCCTCCTCCTTCTTCTTCTTCTTTGCTCTCCTTTCTTCACCTTCTCTCTCCTTCTGCCTCCGTCACCAGGCAACTAGCCTTTACTTCCTCTCTCTCTCTGCTTTTTCTCCTTTGCTCTCTTCTTAGTCACTCCCCCACTATCTCATGCATTAAACCTCCTTCCTTCCCGTGCCATGTTTTATATTTTGGGTTTATACTCGTGACTGGCGAGAAACATTTCAGTTGTGCCCTATTGTCACGTCAACTGTTCAACCCTTTTGGTCTCGGGCGTTTCCTTCGTGTGATGGATCATGACATTATGACATGTCTGGAAGAAGAAAAACAGCAGCGGGGGCATCACGTAAAACCTTTGCAGACATGACACGTATAACATCTCCGGCCTCATTGTACTGTTAAAGGAACGATGTCTCTTACTTATAACTCATTAGCATTGTAAACTGTTCACTGCCAAAGCAAAATTCTGACCACAACACTGACTCTGATATTATTTGTTTTCCTACAGGATCTGCAGGAACATTTGTATGGTTTCATTTAGTAACTTTATGAATGAAGCAAGGTTTTTTTTCTCCATCCTGTTTCCTCAAACTTCACATGTCTCACAAAAATGTGCATCGTAGCGTCTCTGGTATAGTATGCAGCAAGAACCTCTGAACTCAAAGCTCGTGGTTGATGTTAGGAAAGACAGCGTTTGAGTTTTAGCTTAGCGAACACAGACTTGAAGCATGACTCAGGATGTGTCGACTTCTTCCACAATCAACTAAAATCACCATCTTGCGTTCACCTTGACGAGTAGCCTTCACACCAAAGCACAAGAACTTCCAGTAAAGAGAAAAAAATAATAATAATTGCCGGAGATTGTGAACAGGGAAGCAATTACATACTCTCACAAATGTCTCCTGAGAAAAGTTCTATGTTGCAAATTAAAAATTGCTTTGTGAAATCAAAATGCATGTGTGATAAAAGACGGTATCCTCTCATGACCCTAATTAGTGACTAACTAGTTTGTAAGATCTGCCTGTAGTCGAAAAACCAGCAATGTTTGAGCTTTCTTTGTCTTTTCATTTGCAACATCAAATAACTTCACATGTTCCTCTTTTTCTATCCTTTCGGCCTCTTTTCCCTTGTTCTCTACTTCTTATTCATGCCTCTCTCTTCTCTCCCGCTGCTTCTCTCTTCCTAGCCGTCTCTCGCTCAACTCTCCTCGGGTCCGCTCGTGTTGAAACTAGCACGCTTTTTTCCCCTTGAAGCCTCCCCCTGACGGGCTGCGCGGGGATTTTTGACGTATCAACCAAACCCCTTACGGCGAGAGAGAAGACGAGGGATCAACACGAGCAATATGAAAGCATCACGGCCCTCAGAACTTGAAAAAAAGAATGATCAGACTGTATATGAAAAAAGGCTTGTTTCATGATCGAATATAAAGAACATTTTCAGATTAATTTACTGAGACACATAACTACTAATTGCGCTGAGCCTGTTGGATTCATGAGTGGGGGGGAATAAAAAATATATTCTTGGAAATAATAGTCAAGTATTACATTTTATTTGTGTCCTCCATGAACGTTACATTTGATAGTAGGGTGAATTAGGAAAGAAGGTTGTAATCAGTATAATAAGAAAATGTATGGTAATAATGTATAGCACAGCATGGCAAAAATAAACATTACTATATTATACATAAGTATAAATTACGGTATTACCAACTATTGGAAGCAATACATTATGGTTTATGTTTCATAATATAAAAACAAGAAATATTGGCCAATATATCATTGTAAACTATTGATATCCATATAGGCCTCAAAAACAGTAACATATGCACAACATGGAGAAGATCCAACATTTGAGAGGGGAAAACACACACACACACACACACACACACACTCTCTCTCTCTTCAGTGAACACAGTTTATTCACTGCTGCTGGTTACATTTATTATTAATAAGATGCAATTAGTTTCTAATCTGCCGCTTCCTTTTGCAGCACAGACTAAGTCTGATTACCAGACACAAGAACACTCCCTAAAAACATTCAAGTAGCAATAAAACATGCTTGATTTAGGTGCATGCTGTACCGACGACTGATAACAAGCCTGTCAACAGGTTTCCAAAGCGCTAAGGGATATTTTTAAAACAACAGTTTTTTAATTGTTTTTTGGGGAGGAGAGAATGAACAACTAGAAAATTTCGCAAGAAATTTTGAAAGTGTGGCTACTACTGCCGTAAGACGTCGCAATATATAGCTTTTGTTTCTGACGCCCGTCTCTCCTCCAAAACACTTGAGTTGGTTTGTGTGTTAAACTGATTGGCTGATATGAAGCACCTGTGTGCTGCCGTCGTCATGGTGACCAAGTGAGCGCCAGCAGACTGATTAGAGGCAGACTGGACTGTGGACTTAAGGAAATAAACTACTGAACGTCCTGAACACACACAAACGTATATGAAATATCATATGACCTTATTAATGATCACAGTGTTGACAACTACACAATATAAAACACACGTAAACGTCTTTGTGTGTGTGTGTTTGTGTGTGTGTTTGTGTGTGTGTGTGTTTGTGTGTCTGTTTTGTGTGTGTTTGTGTATGTGTTTGTTTGTTTGTTTGTGTGTGTGTGTGTGTGTGTGTGTGTGTGTTTGTGTATGTGTGTGTGAGACAAACAGACAGAGAGACAGAAGTCATCTGTGTTGTGTGTGCGTGTGTAAGTGTCTGTGTGTCTGTTAAACTGCCCTAACGAGAACACCTGTGGGTCGCTAGATCAAAGGTTGCCATGGTGATGACTTCAAAGGGACTTCCTTACGCTGAGCTTAATAGACCTAAATACTGTGGAACTCCTTTCAAACTATTTAAAAAAAATGGTACTTTAAAAGCCACTATTGCTTCGATATCGCATATTGAGCGTTAGGAAGACCTGATGAACAGATACTGTGACTGGCGAGTCTGTACGATAAAACATGTGTCTGTACGGGCGATTTACAAATCAGGTACGAGCTTCAGGGGAGACGTGGTTTTGGAGGGAGATTTAACATGGTGGCGGATGGCAGAGCGAGGTGGACTTTCTCTCACATTCAGTCTGATTTCAAGACGTCTGAGTCTGTTGGATTCCTATCGACCGCAGTTTATGACAGAAGACAAGATTTCCAACGTTTCTATCCAACAATGGTGTATGAAGAGTGAACATTGTGGGAGTAAAGACAAAATACGTTTTATTTTTTTAACAGTTTCTGTCGCTTCTTCTCACTCTGTTAATTGGCGCGCCACCCTCTACGAACGTTTCGTGAATTTTTTTTTATGTTTTTTGCATTTTTCGGGAAAACGTACGGGCGAATCTCTTAGAAAAGTCATACCTCACGATTCCCGCGCAAACCGCACGTTTCGATGTAATTTTTGCGCATGTGCTGGCAACGCTCTGGGAGGAGTAGTGGTTTGACTATAAGAAGAATAATAACTAGAAAGAGCATTTCCTGCTGAAAATGCGTTGGAATGCAAAAAGCTGAAGCTTATAGCTGAAATATTTGAAAGAAATAGCTGAATATAGCTGAACATAGTGGAATATAGCTTAAATTAGCTAAATATAGCTAAATATATTTGAAAATGAAAGAATAGCTGAATATATGTAAAAATAGATGAATATATTAATATAGCTGAAAATAGCGGAATAGATGAATATATAAATAAATAGCAAATCATTATTGAAAATATAGAAAAGGCAAAATACCTGCTAAAATTTTACAGTTCAAAGTAATTTAATTGAACTGTTGAAAATTCTTGTCGTTTAAATGTATAATTGGAAAAGTTGAAAGGAAAACTGCATCATCTAAATCAGGGGTGTCAAACATACGACCCGGCCCGCCACAGTGTCCAGTCCAACAGAAGAAAAAAAAAAGTTTTTTTTAAAAATTAAAATCTGCCAAAGGTGGGGTTTGAACCACTGACCCTTTGCTCCAAAGACGGAGTTGCTAACCACTGATCTACAGGTGCAGTTAGTGAGACACTTGATATTATTGAGTGTCTACAAAACCATCTGTTAAACCTCAGAACGTGAACGTCAGTGACGCTGTTAATCCTGACGTCTATAACCAAAGTGACCTGCACACACGCGCGCACACACACACACGAACGTGCACGCGACCATAATAACACGTTAACGTGCACGCGCGCGGCCGTTGAGGCGCGGGCGCACCCGTTGGCGAGCGTTTACACGCGCGGCCGTTTCACGTTAGTGGGCGTTTACGTGTGCTGCCGTTCACGCGCGAGCACGGCCGTTCATGTGCGCCACCCGTTCGCGTGTGCGGCCGCTTACGTGCCTGCTGCCTGTAGATGCACAGACCAAAGGGCTGCTGCTGGGGACGGACCGGCTCTCCCATTCAGTCGGACCTCAACACGTCTTATCTGTTGGATTCCTATCGACCGCAGTTTACGGCAGAAGACAAGATTTCCAACGTTTTGAGCTATAAATTATGCCCAAAGAGTATACGGTTTGGAGTAGAGAGCAAGTTTAAAATATGTGTATCGCCAGGTGCCCTCGCTCTGGAGTATTACGTCACTGCTCTGAGCTGCCCAACACACAATAATGAGAAAGGCAGAAAAGGTGCGGAAAAACTATAAAACGAAAACGCCGACAGTTAAAACAATATAGGATATATCAAAAAGATGAGTAATACAAAAACAGCTAAACGTTTTGTCAACATTTTAAAGGTGGAATGGTGTCTCTAGCTGGAGGCATGACAGAGCCTTTACCTTTTGAAGTTGAAGAGTTGAAAGCGGATTTGAAGATGTTCTTCATTGGAAACCATTCATTTTTTTTTTATAAAAAGCTGAATAATTTTAAAATTTGAGAAAATATGAAAAATGTAAAAGCGTAGATTAATAGCTAAAGGTTTTGTCAACATGTGGAATTTTAAATATTGTCTCAAGCTCAACGTATGAAGAAACTGTAAACGTTTGAAGTTGAAGATGATTTGAAGATTTCCCCATTGGGTCCCATTATAAAAAAAATCATAAAAAGCTTAATAATTCAAAGATTTGAAAAGTCAGAAATATGAAAGGTCTCAGCCATCGTGTCCTTAGGTAACTGAATATTTTAATAATTGAACTTTTTTCTGTAGCTGAAAATATGAAAGAGTTGAAGAGGTCCAAAATACGGATGGAAGAAATAGAATAATAATAATAATAATAATAATAAGTTTAATAAAGATTTGAAGAACAATAGTTGGAATGCTTGCAGCATTCCAACTAATAATAACAAGAAATTTTGAAAGTGTGGCTACTACTGCCGTAAGACGTCGCAATATATAGCTTTTGTTTCTGACGCCCGTCTCTCCTCCAAAGCACTTGAGTTGGTTTGTGTGTTAAACTGATTGGCTGATATGAAGCACCTGTGTGCTGCCGTCGTCATGGTGACCAAGTGAGCGCCAGCAGACTGATTAGAGGCAGACTGGACTGTGGACTTAAGGAAATAAACTACTGAACGTCCTGAACACACGCAAACATATATGAAATATCATATGACCTTATTAATGATCACAGTGTTGACAACTACACAATATAAAACACACGTAAACGTCTTTGTGTGTGTCTGTGTGTGTGTGTCTGTTTGTGTGTGTTTGTGTGTGTGTATGTGTTTGTTTGTGTGTGTGTATGTGTGTCTGTGTGTGTGAGACAAACAGACAGAGAGACAGAAGTCATCTGTGTTGTGTGTGCGTGTGTAAGTGTCTGTGTGTCTGTTAAACTGCCCTAACGAGAACACCTGTGGGTCGTTAGCTCAAAGGTTGCCATGGTGATGACTTCAAAGGGACTTCCTTACGCTGAGCTTAATAGACCTAAATACTGTGGAACTCCTTTCAAGCTATTTTAAAAAAATGGTACTTTAAAAGCTCCTATTGCTTCGATATCGCATATTGAGCGTTAGGAAGACCTGATGAACAGATACTGTGACTGGCGAGTCTGTACGATAAAACATGTGTCTGTACGGGCGATTTACAAATCAGGTACGAGCTTCAGGGGAGACGTGGTTTTGGAGGGAGATTTAACATGGCGGCGGATGGCAGAGCGAGGTGGACTCGCTCTCACATTCAGTCCGATTTCAAGACGTCTGAGTCCGTTGGATTCCTATCGACCGCAGTTTATGACAGAAGACAATATTTCCAACGTTTCTATCCAACAATGGTGTATGAAGAGTGAACATTGTGGGAGTAAAGACAAAATACGTTTTATTTTTTTAACAGTTTCTGTCGCTTCTTCTCACTCTGTTAATTGGTGCGCCACCCTCTATGAACATTTCGTTAAATTTTTTTTATGTTTTTTGCATTTTTCGGGAAAACGTACGGGCGAATCTCTTAGAAAAGTCATACCTCACGATTCCCGCGCAAACCGCACGTTTCGATGTAATTTTTGCGCATGTGCTGGCAACGCTCTGGGAGGAGTAGTGGTTTGACTATAAGAAGAATAATAATAATAATAACTAGAAAATTTCGCAAGAAATTTTGAAAGTGTGGCTACTACTGCCGTAAGACGTCGCAATATATAGCTTTTGTTTCTGACGCCCGTCTCTCCTCCAAAGCACTTGAGTTGGTTTGTGTGTTAAACTGATTGGCTGATATGAAGCACCTGTGTGCTGCCGTCGTCATGGTGACCAAGTGAGCGCCAGCAGACTGATTAGAGGCAGACTGGACTGTGGACTTAAGGAAATAAACTACTGAACGTCCTGAACACACACAAACGTATATGAAATATCATATGACCTTATTAATGATCACAGTGTTGACAACTACACAATATAAAACACACGTAAACGTCTTTGTGTGTGTGTGTTTGTGTGTGTGTGTTTGTGTGTCTGTTTGTGTGTGTTTGTGTATGTGTTTGTTTGTTTGTGTGTATGTGTGTATGTGTGTCTGTGTGTGTGTGAGACAAACAGACAGAGAGACAGAAGTCATCTGTGTTGTGTGTGCGTGTGTAAGTGTCTGCGTGTCTGTTAAACTGCCCTAACGAGAACACCTGTGGGTCGTTAGATCAAAGGTTGCCATGGTGATGACTTCAAAGGGACTTCCTTACGCTGAGCTTAATAGACCTAAATACTGTGGAACTCCTTTCAAACTATTTAAAAAAATGGTACTTTAAAAGCCACTATTGCTTCGATATCGCATATTGAGCGTTAGGAAGACCTGATGAACAGATACTGTGACTGGCGAGTCTGTACGATAAAACATGTGTCTGTACGGGCGATTTACAAATCAGGTACGAGCTTCAGGGGAGACGTGGTTTTGGAGGGAGATTTAACATGGTGGCGGATGGCAGAGCGAGGTGGACTTGCTCTCACATTCAGTCCGATTTCAAGACGTCTGAGTCTGTTGGATTCCTATCGACCGCAGTTTATGACAGAAGACAAGATTTCCAACATTTCTATCCAACAATGGTGTATGAAGAGTGAACATTGTGGGAGTAAAGACAAAATAAGTTTTATTTTTTTAACAGTTTCTGTCGCTTCTTCTCACTCTGTTAATTGGCGCGCCACCCTCTACGAACGTTTCGTGAAATTTTTTTTATGTTTTTTGCATTTTTCGGGAAAACGTACGGGCGAATCTCTTAGAAAAGTCATACCTCACGATTCCCGCGCAAACCGCACGTTTCGATGTATTTTTTGCGCATGTGCTGGCAACGCTCTGGGAGGAGTAGTGGTTTGACTATAAGAAGAATAATAATAATAATAAGCCCGCAGGAGAACATGAAGTGTGCTTCCAGCATGGGGTCTCTGACCCCATGCGGCTGAAGCCACACTTAATAATAAGCCCGCAGGAGAACATGAAGTGTGCTTCCAGCATGGGGTCTCTGACCCCATGCGGCTGAAGCCACACTTAACTAATGCAAAACCTAAAGAAATGCAGAAACAAAAAGCAAAGGCTCACATTTAGCGTTTGGTACTCTTACTTATTAACCATTAATTGAAATAGCCACAGATTCATTTTCCATCAATCCACCATTTCATACATCAACTCGTGTTTTTAGCATTGGCGCTCGCAAAAGAGGATGTGTTGGTGGTTCGCACTGAACCTTCAACCCTGATGGCTTTTTGAGAAATTGTGTCTTTCTTCAGGTAACTGGACTTTCACCCCCCGGCAGAGTTAACACCTTCATTTTGGAAGCTAACTATCTATCTTGAGATGAGAACTTCTACCGTAAAGAAACAACAACTCCGCGGGTTTTAGTTCCTTGCTTAAGAGAGGTGGACATTCAAACCCCGACAGGGATGATGTATTCCACTGTTGAGCTGAATCTCCGGTGTTCAAGTCAAACTCCACATCAGAATACTAAATAAAATGTATGTCTTGTGAACTTCTTGAAGCGTTGATGATGGAGGAAGTACAAGCTAAAACTCAGTCGATTCTTGGATAAAGTGACACTTTCTATTGCCCACTTTCTTCCGCCAGGCTCATTAAACTGGGTGGGAAAAGAAGATCGGAATCCAATTCTTGCAAAAATGTCCTTCTGAAGCACCGAAACAGAAATATTTTCCTCCCACAGCGTGGCATGGAAACGAAACCCCCCCCTAAAAAACAAGGATGGTACCAAATAAAAAAAATGTCAAGGAAGCCGTGTAATAAAAGGATCATCCTGTCCTCAGCCCACTTCTGCCTGTCAAAGTGGAGGGATGAAAAAAAGAAAAGAAAAATGTATGTATATTGTGCAGAAGGAAAAAAATCTAAATGTCAGGGGTTTCCCAGAACCTGAGGATATTACAAATGTTGCACCGAGGCTCCTGCCTCCGGGTGCCCATAACTCTGCATCAAAGCCTGTTCCATACAAAGGCATTAGGAAAGAACTCAGTCGAAGCAGGTTACAGAAAGAAAGACGAGAGACTGAGACATTTTCATCCTGTGAATACGAGAAGAGCTAGCCTTCATGTGAGAGACGGAACAGGTAGCAATAAAGCGCTAACAGAAGAAGAGGGGGTAAGAGAGAACAAATGACAGATGAACGAACGAGACAAACAAGTACAGAGTGCGTTTAGTCCCACGGTGTTTGCTTGGCAGTGACATATAGATCTCATTACTTTTCGGTTTATTAATTCATGGTCAGTTCATCTGAAAAGGATCTCGGCCCCCTGTCCCCGGGTTGATCAGACGCTTTCATCCTCTCTGTCGAGGAGCAGCACACAGCCTGTGACACACAAACAGAAGTACTGCTTCTGACACCACTGCATTAACTCTCCTTTTACGCCGCCCGTTACGCTCGGGGCTCGGGGAAGCACTTGTGTTTTGGACGAGTGCCGCAGTTAATGATCGATTTCCAATATTGACCGATCCGATCATTTTAGCAATACATCGTTTGGTTGATAATGAAGCTGAAACTATTTTTAGAGAGACTCGAGGACTGCAACTCACCAAAACATATTTAAATATTGAGTGTTTTGTCAATTTGAATCCTTTAATACCTGCCTAAAAACACCCAAATCCAAAATATCACCCAAGGAAGAATAGCCCAAAGATATGGACACAAGTAAGCACCATTTTTGCTTCATTATGAGCAGAAATTCACTTGTGCAATGCTCGGTGAAAAATGTGATTCGTCAAAGTTGTAACAATTATTTGTTGCAAAAAGAAAAAGAAAAAAAACAGCCAAAAGGTAACAATTGAATTTAGAAAAGTGAGAATTAGAATTTAAAAACAAATCCCCACTTTGATCAAAACGAGAGAGAGAGAGAGCGAGAAAGGGAGACAGAGATACAGTTTGTGAGAGAGACAGGTTTCATGTCACTCAGTTACTTCCATGCACCGACGTCTGATTTTTGTGTTTTGGAAACCACGGCATGACATTCGTTCAACATTCGGATAGATGCCGAATGTTAAACGGCATCTATCCGTCTCACGGAGAGGCTTCAGAGAACAGTGGGCCTGAGCTGTATATAAATCAGTAGGCTCCATCATTAAAAACAGCACTACACTGCGAGGAGTTCCCCATCATAACAAGTTGTAATCCTGGTATTTACGAGTGAGCATAAACGTGGCAGCTGAGGCAAGAGAATATACTGTTGAGCTGATTTACTGTCCAGAAGAACAGCATGCCTTATTGATCCCACAGTCATACCCACACTTCACTTCTCACTCCTGTAAATCGCTTCTCAGTCACAGCCTGCGTCTCTCTCTACTTTAGGAATGTGTTTTTTTTTACCATATAGTCTCAAGATTAGAGCTAAACAGATAAATTGGCTGGGTCAAAGTCAGACTGGGTCAAAGTCAGTCAAAGTCAGACTCTTTTTTTGACCAATCCATCCATCCATCCCTTACAACCTCCCACCTAACAGGTTTAGTGACTGGTTCTCCCGCTGTACATTTAGACTCTCTCTCTCTCCCGCTCATCCGGCTGTGAATTATCCGAGCTGACTGGCTGATCTGAGCGAGACACTCGAGATCAGATCGTTAACCTGAATGTGTCACACCGTCTTCATCCTCGCGCCAAAGGACAACTGCATCCACTGCTTCACGCGATGCACGCGGTCGGACTGGTTACGAATGCGTCAGCGGCTCATCCTCATCATCGATTTGCTTTGTTTTCAATGTGTGTATTTATCGCGCATCATGTCAACTTCACAGTGTCAAAGCGTGCGGCTTTGTGGGGGAAAAGCTGTTTCAGTTCCGTCGGTCACCACAGATACGACTGATGACTGACGGTGACCTATACAAAAAAATGTATTTTTATGGATCCATCCAAAAATATCACCTGCCTGTAGATGGGCTCACCCTTTGGCCGTAATGTGTTATCATCAGACCACAATACAACAGATTACATCACAATGCAGATGTGCCGCCACTGTCAGAAGACACGCTATATCTACTCAGTCCATCTGGTAAAATAATAAAATATCTTCCACGAGAAGCCGTCAATACAGTAATCAACAGCCAAAAGGTTGTGATACTGTGTATAAGGATACAAATAAAGGTTGTGTTTGCTATCGGTTATTCAATTGATACGTTTCACAACTACACGTGCACTAATATGCAGTAATAAGCAGCTAGCACATCTACGTCAACAAAGCACAAAGACGCTCTGATTACTCCACACACAGAGGGAGGGAGACTACATCACTCTCCCGTATCCTTGCTGAGCAAATGGTTGTTTGCTAATATATATTAATGATATGAATATCAAATGAAGAACCTTTAAGCAATGAATCGATTGTAAATGTGCTAAGGAGCAGCAGACACAAGCTGTGAATGCACACGTGTTGTCAAACCTTGCGTGTTCAACACTCTGCAGATACAGAGCAACCTTTTCTTTTTGCTTCCTTTTGGTCTCCTGCAACTAATGAGACAAATATCAAGTGTTTAGGCTCTTAAATGCTCCACAACGCTCATCAGTTAGCATACAAAAGTGAGTCAGAGCTTTTTCCACTTAAAAACACCCAGAGGAGAGAGAGAGAGAGTGCTGACTATTTCTGAAAAAAGAAACCGTAGAGTCGCAAATTCCAAACAACGAGTGGAAGGGCGCTGTAAATCTCCATCGAGCCGAGGGGAACTCGCAGCACCGCAGACATCCCTGTGGATTTCTCACTACGAGCCAGTCATGTGATCTATTATTAAAAAATATTGATTTCAGCCGCTTTCGTGAGAGTTGAAAATGCCAGACATAAATTATTGGCCATTGTCTCCAGTGGACTTGTTACAGTCTGGTTTTTTGGCTCCAACCGGCTGCCGAGCTTTAAACAGATTAATGCTGCCAGAAAGCAGGTTGCTTTGTTTTAACCCCACTAAAACTCAAATTCTGCTGTCAGCCAATCATTCACACACACACACACACACACACACACACACACACACACACACACACACACACACACACACACACACACACACACACACACACACACCTTGGAGAGGAAGTGTTGCTGCAAGTCAGGCCCTCGCTATCAGGTGGCAAATCTTATCTATGCATTAATCATAGCAAGGCTGAATCCTGCTGTTTCTGGTCAATACACCGTAGGTGGGAGACAGGAGGAGGGGCGGGGGAGAGAGAGAGAGAGAGAGAGACAGAGAGAAAGACAGTAAGCAAGAGGAAAAGGGCATACTGGTGAGGGAGAGCCGTCCCAGAGTGAAAAGGTCACAGAGAAGCAATCGTAGCAACATACCCCAAAAGTGGATTCTCACAGGCTTCGATTCTCTCTGGATGAACCTCAAAAGTGCAATTTTCAAACCTCACCATGGAAACTGCCGACGCACCTCAAGAAAGCTAAACAACGAATGGCACGAAAGGTCCACGGGCCCGAACATGTGCAAATAGATTTTGGGCGGACTCCAGTTTATTGTTATCTCAGTCCGATTGTCATCATTCAGTGGCTCCCTGCAGGCAGACGAGATGGCGGACAGAGCAGGGAGGGAAGACAACGACGAGGAGTGTGTCCCAACCTGAGCAGGTTACTATTCAGATCAACAGATTTCTGGGCAGCGGCAAATGGAGATGCTGCTTTTTTTGTCTTTATTGCTGCAGCACAAATGGCAGGAGGGAGTGGACTCTAGTTTACGTCTATGACGCTCGGGGCTCTAACGTAGTTTAAATGGATGGCCAATGTTTGTTTGGCTAAACAGCAAACGGAACTACTGGCACACACACACACACACACACACACACACACACACACACACACACACACACACACACACACACACACACACACACACACACACACACACACACACACACACAGTGTTGTTTTGTCTCGTAGTTGTGTTGTACGAATGTATTGCAGAATGACAATGAATGATCCTTGAACCTTGCACAAGGAACAAAGCCCTAAAGCATACTGTGCTTTATGGTGTAATTTACTCGGATTCAGACCATAACTTACCAAATGAACATCATGTGGTGTTGAGGAAGACTTGAAACAAGTGATTGAGACCATAAACTCATGTTTACAATGTTTACTGAGGGAATAAATCAGGTGAGAAGTAATTTTCCCATAGACTTCTATACAACACGACTGTCCGGCTAGCAGAAAGAATGCAGGTTTAAGGCACCTCTGCATTGGCTTTTCCTTTCAGAACCAGAGGCTACCTCTACTTCTTTTATACAGTCTATGGTTTCACCGATGGAAAGTTTCTGGACACGTTAATGCACGAGTCGAGATATCAATTCAGAATTTAATCATAGTTTTAGAAAAGCTTGTAGCTTAAATCTCTTGTTAAGCTTTCTGACTATACGACCGGAGTTGAGGACGCATGTTAGGCTTACCCAGGTGTGGCGTTTTTATTGAACATAACTTACCCGATTATTCATTCATACGCAGTGTTTACGCACAGCCGTGAGCTGCAGGGTCACAAATGAAGCAGCAGCCACTTCGAGTATCATCCGCTCGGGTGTCTTCCCGCAGAGTCTGCCTGGAGGCTTCTCTTAGCATCGGGTTCTTTCAAAATGTTAAAGATTGGAGGGCAATGCACCGAGAGGCCGCAGGGTGACATTGACACAAGAGTAGTAAAAACGGAGAAAAACAACCATTTAATTTAATTTTTGGGGTGAAATTTCATCAAATGAAGACAACATTTTGAGGGGGCCGACAGTTTGATCACATTTGGCTCATAATCCCCTATGAGCCAAATGTGACCTGTAATTTTCATTACGACTCCATCAGCAAGGAATCAACTTGGATTGATACCGGAGACGTGAAACAATAAAGCTGCCTGTAGCTCAGGGGACACAGGGTGCATTACCAGGCCAATAAAGGCTGCTTCCACTAATTACCTCTGCTCCTTCCATCTTTGTTTACAAACTGATTTATGAGTCAACAAATAGCGCGAGTCTGCCTGTGGGACGGAGGGTGGTACTCATTACCGTCACGTCTCGGAATTATAAAGCATCACTCAGAGATGCACACCTGGGCAAGCGCTTTACAGAGAGCTCAAAGCAGGCAGACAAGTTGTGCCATTTAATTTGTAACGGACACTGAAAAGGTCCTGCACTATAAGCAGCAGGAGATTTCATAAAAACTCTGATGTGTACTCTCACTGGGATTCATCACTTTTCACCAGATTAGTTGTGCATCGCATATGTGAGGATGGCTTTTTTTTTTACTCATTTCCAGGATGGTTCATTCTTAAATTAATTCAGGTACCCGTTTTAAAATATCATGATATTTTGTTGGCAACTAAAGCAGAGTATAAATGTAACGTAAATATCCCGCTGTAATCCAAATACAGGCATCTCTGTGACCAATAACCATTCACTGTCACACACAAAACCTTGTTGGAATTATCGGTAGTTTGAACAGCTATTTTGGGACACATACTCCACTTGAACCCAAAAAGGTGATGAAAAATATGAGGAAAAAGGTAAACAATGACTCCCAAGGAACCTGTTTGGCACATGCAGGTAGGCCTATACATGACACCACCTTCTTTCCACCTGGGCCCCGCCCACTTCATACTAGCAGGAACCCGTCTGGTCACAGTGAGAACCTGATGGGTTCTCAGGGACTTATGAAACATAACACCCATGTGCAACAGTTGAACGTGTTTCAAAATGGTGGGCTTTCATCTGCTGCTGTGACGGAGTGTGGAAACGAGAGGGGGTTTGTCCCCAGCCGGGCATTAGTGAGGTCCAGCACTGATGTTGGCTGATGAGGCCTGGCTGGCAGGGATGCAGTTCACCTCAGAATGGGGGGCTTAATGGGGGCTTCTGAGGTCAGGGCCCTGTGTGCAGGACAGTCAAGTTCTTCCACACCAGAATGGGAAGAGCACTTCTTTATGCACCAGGCCGTGTCTGTGCAGTGGGAGACTTGGATCAGCAGGAAAGCTTCTCTCTCTCTCTCTCACACACACACACACGCTTACAACTGTGTGTGTGCGTGTGCGTGTGTGTAATACCCATGTGTGCTGCAGTAGCATTCAGATTAGATGTCCCTTCATTGGGACTAAGACCAATTGTAGACAGGGGTGTCCTCAACAACCTCTTTTGAAAGTCTTGCCAAGTGAATCACCATGGCACGCGCACGCGCGCGCACACACACGTGCACACGTAGAAACACGAGCTCCCGTCTCCCACACGCAGTAGCCCATAAGGCAGGCATTCCCCCAACAGCCCAGAGGTGCAGCGCTTTGCATGTGCACGGACAGCCGATAAGATGACTGTGGGTTTGGAGGCTGCGGACACTTTGCTCCTCGGCTGATCTTCCAGCAGCTATGACTCATACCGCTACCGCCGAACTACTGATGCTGGAAAACGACAAGTAACACGGAAACGGTTCCGGTCAACAACAAGCATCTGCATACGGCACGACTTTCGAGCCCGGAAGGTGTCCCGGGGACATTCCCTGCCCTTACCTTTCTTTTGTCGTTATTGAAACAAACTCAGATCCTCCTCGCAGGTGTCTGGTGCTGCTGCTGCTGCTGCTGCTGCTGCTGCTGCTGCCTGGCCAGTTCGTCTCGTCCTCCTCCTCCGAGACGTCGCATGTCTCCCACGGTCCTGGTGGAGAGGGAAATCCGCGCAGGGGGCTCACCAAAACCTTGCCGGAGCTCGACGTGACGGCCCGGCGCAGTGCTCGGTGGGGTGCAGCCTGTGGAGTTCTCGCGCGTCGCTCTTGAGAGTGCAACGGGTCTGATGGATGTCGCTCGGCTTCCTCGATGGGGCGGAGGAGGGTTGACGCTCCTGCCGCATTTAGGGACTCCCCGGAAACTCGGATTTCTTAGCTGTTCCCTGGCGCGTTGGCAGCATATATATATATATATATATATATATATATATATATATATATATATATATATATATATATATATATATATATATATATAAATAATATAAAAATAATTATATCTTGTTTTCTCCAGCACTGATATATTAATTGATAGATTCGATTTTAATTTGAATATTTAATAGTATTTGTCGGTCACCTATTACAACTAAATAACCGTCTGTAGCTTTCCTATCCATTTCATTAGTGAGTTAGATCCATGAGAAGAACAGAACAATTGATGCACTCTACCAGAACAACTGTATTTCCTACATTTTCTGGGGGCGGGGGAAGTACAGTATAGCCCACAAACAAGCCTTCCAATTGTTTTACAAATGACACTATGTTACAAGAATCCTCTAAGTGTTACATTTAGGAACGGTCAGTGGTCTGTTCATGAATGAGATGTTTTATCATTTACAAGGATTTGATCTCATTGTTTTCCTCATGTGGCCAAATTCATATGAAGAAACGTAAGCAAACGTTTCTTCCTTCTCGGTATATAGATATGTTAATATATATTCATATAATATCTTACAGAACTATATACCGTAATGTCAAAATAAAATGTTAAACTGCTTAACCAATGTCATTTGACGTCTTGTTTTCAGCATGACTGCAATCCCGTGCATCTTTTACATGTATCTATAAGTGTTCACATCAAGAGTTGAAGCCATTTCACAACCCATGAAAATCCTTTTAGAGATGTATTCGCGGATTTAATTTTCATTGTTTGATTATTGATACCTCACACTTCATTATCATTTGAAGTCACCACAAATACGAAATGCAAGGCTGATCCTTTTTGCTGCATGTGAAGGCAGCATCGTGTGTGTAACCTGGAACGACTTGAGTCTGCAGGGTCCTAGCGCCGAATACACACTTCCCTAGTCACTGTGCCCCAAATGTTCAACAGGTGGAAATACAAACACTATTAATATTTTAACATGACAAAAAAAGAGAAAACATTCGAAATGAAAGGAACTGAAAGATATCGTGTTATTTATTGCTGATCTTTTATTTGTTTACAGTAAAGTGTTGCTGCTGTTTGCAGGTAATCACACAGTATAAGTTATACAGCAAATCTTATTAAAAACATATATACATTTTCAGAGACCTGAGTTAATTACCAACTGCAAAATTAGTTAAATGCTGTGAATTAGAGGGTAATATATGCCTATTTGTAATGCATAGATCCTGTATACATTATAAAAAAAAATATTATTGATTATCTCATATTGTCATAAAATCCACCAAACTGAGGTTAAAGCAAGTTTACACTGAAACAAAATATAGGACATAGACATAAACAACCAGAAAATATTAATCATTTAAAAAAATAAAGACAAAACAGTGTGTGCAACGCCATCGAAAAACCCCTTCATTAGATGTAGGTTGCTAGGAAACTTAAAGCTTAATTTCCTGTAACTGCTCGATATTAGCAAACACTGTAACCGGAAATAACCTTGAACTTAATTTGACGGGATACAATTTGTGAAGCGCACTGATGTGTGGGGATCATAATGACGCTTGTTTTCAAATGTGTACGATGTTAGCATCTGGCACAGTGTGTTCTTTGACCTGTATTGAAGCCAAGACACCTATTCATGGCGTGCCCCGGAAACGCGGATTTGCTCCGTTTTTGTTTGACTACATTTCATTCGTAATAGTTATCAATACGTTAGGCTTGTCAACCCTTTTGTCTACAGGAGACTCCAGACTTTCTAACGACGTATTGCATATATAAATTGGGCTTTCCTGGGGCCGTATACAGTCATGCGTAACGGAGCCACCTGTAGACTCGCTCGTGCGCTCTTACGCACAGCAAGTCCACTTCACAGTTAACACACATTTACAATTTTCAACTGTTCAATTGTTTGTTTGTTTTTTTGCATTACCATAAACGTATAGCAGTGTGTACAACTGTGTAATAACCACTAATAACAATGCAAAATATAACTTCGACTCGAAGTGGAGCAGGTGCTTCAAATGGAGATCCGCCTGGATCTTTCCATTAACAAAAAGAAAAACTCTGTAGAATAGTCATAATTTGTTCTATCTTCTTCATATTTGAGGCAGGTGTTCACTGATATTGTAGTTACATCTATATCCATATACTGCCTGTGCCTGTAGAGATACAGCAACAGGCAGTTATTTATACTGAAAGATCCTTTTTTTTATTTTAGGCAGACAAACATCTTCCAATTTGACCTCAAATTACCTCTGCTCTGTTTCTGTATGACCTACAGGTTTTCTGACACTTTAACTTGAGGGGTTCGGGCATCTAATCCGGATGCCTCCTGGACACCTCCCATTAGAGGTTTTCCAGGCACGTCCAACTGGGAAGAGGCCCTGGCAAAGACCCAGGACACGCTGGAGGGATTATATCTCCCGGCTGACCTGGGAACGCCTCGGGGTCCCCCAAAACGAGCTGGAAAATGTTGCGGGTGAGAGGGAAGCCTGGGTCGGTCTGCTGGGTGTGCTGCCACCGCGACCCGACCCCGGATAAGCGGCGGAAAATGGATGGATGGGGTTTCTCTTTCTGGCAAGACCTCATTGATGCATATTGTCCAAGTGGTTCAGAAGCTCCAGCCATTTTAATTTGAGTACGTCATTTTAGGCGTATTTGCTCCAAAAATACATCTAATATAAGACTAATATCAGACCTGTTACGGTTAGGGGAACATTATTGTTAACTCTTTGTGAAAAAAAAACACACCTGTGGGCCACACAGCCACTCACTAGCATACTCACTTGCACACACAAATGCACACACACAGACATACACGTTTATTTTGACTCAATCCCACACACTGTCCCGTTTCTGAAAATGCTCTCGAGAGGACTAAATGTGTATTAATCCGAGGCTAAAAATTTTACCCACACAAATATACAATTTTGTCCTTGTTCAGCGTTTGATAAAAACTACAGCACCCAGGCGTTTAAAAAAATGAAACTATATTTGTAAATCTTCTGTTGGAATTACAAGGGCCTGCCGCTGCAGTTATAGAAGGGGAACATCAGAAAGTATCAAGAGACACACACATTGTTGATTCTTGTCTTTTTGTATGATCTGTTGACAAAGAGAGTAAAATATATATATATATATATATATATATATATATATATATATATATATATATATATATATATATATATATCAACACCCTTATTTTTTTAAAAGCACTTGTTGTGTTGTTTTATCGTGTATTGAGTGTGTTACTGCTCCTGACTTTTATTACTGTAGGAGACGCACTGTTGTGTCTTTCTTGCTCTGTTTCTACAATAATAGCGTCTCACTAACTACTGTTTTCTTTCACACATGTCAAATACCAAATACTTTTCATGTTGAACCATACACAGTACCTTCTTCCTGGCACTAGTTCTTTCAGTCAATCTTACTGGCAACATCTCATTTCTCATGGATTCTAAGCGCCTCTGCAAACATGTGAGGTGCCGAAGCAAATGCTGAACTCCTGAATACACAAGCGCACATCGGTCTAACAAGCTTAAAGTGACTATTAGCTGACACAAAGTGTGTATGTTTAGGTCTCTGCTTTACGTTTGTGTGTGTGTGTGTGTGTGTGTGTGTGTGTGTGTGTGTGTGTGTGTGTGAGTGTGTGTGTGTGTGTGTGAGTGTGTGCAGGCGTGTGTGCGTGTGTGTGTGTGTGTGTGTGCGTGATTTCCCATTTGATCATGCATGTGTCTCTTTCAGGATCAAAGTTTCTATACCACCACAACCTGTTGCCATGGAGACATGCAAGAGGATTCGGCGTGTCATGTTCCTCTGGCCAGATTATTCAGGGCCTCCTGTTGAATAAGAATCTGAAAAAGATGCTGGACGAAAGAAGAACTAGAGAAAACCTGCCAATGTGTATGACAAGAGCAGACAGAGAGGTATGTTTGGTATTGCGTAAACAGTGAGGTCACGACTTCTGTCATGAACCCTGAATGCAACATCCAGCAATTGCTTTTACTTCTCACATGTTCCTGCACAAACTGCCTTTTTGTATCGTACCCTACACGTTCTTTTGGGTTTGGTTGAATCAACCCGTGAATATGCACGTCTACGTGACACAACAATGGTGTCTACTACGTTACCAGTGGAAGGCTGATGCTTCTGCAGGCTGTACTCCTGAGAGGCTCCTCTTCCTGTGCCTGGCAGCTGTTGCACAGCCAGAGTGTGCATCAGGGAATTGTGGTACACCGGTAAACAGCAGCTGCCTCAGCAGTATGGATGTGGCGACGAGGGCCTACGGTTACATTGTACATTATTACAGACCATAAATACAATCAGCCTATGGGGCTACGAGTCTCGAGTCAGGCCCGGAGTTCTATGAGGATATGTTTAGCATCCACGCTGAAGTCACCATGCGAACATGAGGGTGTATAGTGGGGTTGGTTACCATGGTCGCTATCTTAGTTGAGCGTGTTAGCATGCTAACATTTGCTAAATAGTACTAAAGTAAAGGCTGATGGGAAGTCATTGGTTTTGCAGATCACAAACCGAAGTACTGAGGACAATAAACTGGCACCAAATGAATATTAGGCAAAGGGCGACACCTGGTGGTGGAAAGAAGACAGGACCAAGAAGCCCACCCAAACTGAAGGCCAGAAGGGAGTGGAGACAAATAGCCCTCACTTTTCCCCTTTTGCTAAGAGGCTACAAGAATGACGCCTTTCATAAAACGAGAAGAAGAAAAAAAGTACAATGTGGTGCTCTGTCATTGGTCAATCAGCATCGTGTATAAAAAAATAATTTGCCCTCTAATAAATAAATAATTATTTAAAGGCAAAACAACACAGGCACATTTTACCAGATTTTCACAACTAATTGGGTCTATTAACTTCACATTCTGATATAGACCTACATGAAGCATGATATCCGTTTTACCAACTCAAACATTTCCGATTGGGTAGCCTACTTTCATCAAAGTGTGTTGGACGACTTTGATGTCCCATACTCTTGCCTTCACATAAACATGCTGCCTCACTGAAACGGCTCCTCTTCCTGGAATGAACGCGAGCGCAAAAACCCCTCCCCCTCTTCCTGCCGTCCAGCGCAGCCAGTCCCAACAGTCCAGATATTTCCTGCTTCCTGCCTCTTTCGCAGATCTGCCAGTGTACAGATGAGTGTAACGAACACGTTGTAAAGTGAAGCCCTGTTTACTGCAAATCCGAAAGCGGACGTGGAGAAAGAGAACCAAGCTTTGGTTTGGAACAGTTCTCAGTTGTTATCTCGTCCGAGAGAGTGAAACTGTTTCACATTCCATGTCTCTTGGGGGCGAAATGGCACAGCAACAAAATCTGATGGATCGGAAAAAACTCTGCTGTTCTATCTGTCTGGATCGACTGAAGGATCCAGTGACTATTCCCTGCGGACACAGCTACTGCATGGGCTGTATTAAAAGCCACTGGAATGAGGAAGATAAGAAGGAAAGCCACAGCTGTCCCCAGTGCAGACAGACATTTAGACCAAGGCCTGCGCTGGTGAAAAACACCATGCTGGCAGATTTAGTGGAGGAACTGAGGAAGACGGGACTCCCAGTTGCTCCGGCTGATCACTGCTATGCTGGACCTGAAGATGTAGGGTGCGATTTCTGCACTGGGAGAAAGCTGAGAGCTCTCAAGTCCTGCCTGCAGTGTCTGGTCTCTTACTGTGAGACGCACATTCAGCCTCACTATGAGTCCCCAGCCTTTGAAAAGCACAAGCTGGTCGACCCTTTCAAGAAGCTCCAAGAGAACATCTGCTCCCATCACGGTGAAGTGATGAAGATTTTCTGCCGCACTGATCAGCAGTGCATCTGTATAACCTGCTGCAGGGACGAACACAAAGACCACGACACGGTGTTGGCCTCGACGGAAAGGGCGGAGAGGCAGGGAGAGCTCGGAACGTGTCGACAGAGAATCCAGCAGAGAATCCAGAGCCGAGAGAAAGATGCGGCGACGCTTCAGCAGGAGGTGGAGGCCCTTAATCGCTCCGCCGATAAAGTTGTGAAGAACAGCGAGAAAATCTTCACTCAGCTGGTCCGCCTTTGCAAGAGCAGAAGCTCTGATGTGAAGCAGCAGGTAAGATCCCGACAGAAGACCGAAGTCAGTCGGACTGCGGAGCTTCAGGAGAAGCTGCAGCGGGAGATTGCTGAACTTAGAAGGAGAGACGCCGAGCTGAAGCAGCTCTCACACACAAAGGACCACGCACAGTTTCTGCAGAACTACCCCGCCCTGTCGTGTCTCAGTGGAGCTCCAAACTCGCCCGACAACGATAGCCGCCCTCTGCACTACTTTGAGGACGTGACAGCGGTCGTGGCAGAGGCCAGAGAAAAACTACAGGACATTCTGAGTGAAGCGTGGACCAAGATCTCAGAGCCCAAAGTGGATGTTTTGCAGCCACAACCAGAGCCCAAGACCAGAGCTGAATTCTTACAACATTCATGCCAAATCACGCTGGACCCAAACACCGCCAATGTGCGGCTGTTGTTGTCAGAAGGGAACAGAAAAGCAACCGTGACCAGTGAGAAACAGTTGTACTCCAGTCATGAAGACAGATTCACCGACATGTTTCAGGCTATGAGCAGAGGGAGTGTGAGCGGCCGCCATTACTGGGAGGTGGAGAGGGCCGGGTGTGAGGTATCGGTCGCAGTCACGTACAAGGACATCAGCAGAACAGGATATGAAAGCGGTTTTGGAAACGATGACAAGTCTTGGGCATTAGAGTGCTTCAGCAACAATTATGAGTTCAGACATAACGGTATTAAAACATTTATCTCAGGCCCCCAGTCCTCCACAGTAGGAGTGTACCTGGATCACTCGGCAGGTACCCTGTGTTTCTACAGCGTGTCCGCCACCATGACTCTCCTCCACAGAGTCCAGACGAGATTCACTCAGCCACACCATCAGGGACTTGGTGTTTTCGCTTCACATGGGAACGGGTCCGCTGCTGTGTTCTCGACACTTGAGTAGAAAAGAAGTTAGAAAACTGACTGTGATTTATTATTTGAGTCAGGAACTGTGAGCCAGATGGCCATGCGAATATCTTTCATGAGACATTATTATGCCTAAAATATTATTATGTTTTTTTGTTTGGCACATGACCTTCTTTAGAGGAGTTTTGCAAAGTTTACTGCAGCTGACTTTGGGAAGCCAAAATTAAGGTAATGAAACAATCTGGTTGCTTTCTTTCTTTGTCATTTTTACTTTAAGTTATGGTTAGTTGCAGCACATTTTGATCATGATCACCAATTATTTATGTTGGTATTTACAATCAGTCAAGAAGACACAGTTAGAGTAAACCTGTTGGCAGAAACTCACTTCACTATAATCAATGAAGGTTCGGAGTTGCGGTCTTTCTTCGTACTAATCATTTCTTTTTGTATTACATTCTAAAAGTATTAGCCTGAGGGACATTTACAGCAGAGCTAAGCCATAGTATGCTTTTATACATTATTTCTTTTATATAAATCATTTTTGTTTACAGTTGCACTGTAATTCAAATTGCAATAACAATTTTCCTTTTTTATGTGAACGACTGAACTTTTAGTTTTGATTGAAGACATTTTTGGTGATTTCTTTTTTACATTAACCTGATGTATGATCATGTTGTACAAATATAATGAAAAGCACTTTGCAAATAAACTGAGTGTTGTCAATTTGGCTTCTTGAAACTAATGTTGTATTGCATAAATAAATAGAAAACATTGACAACTGAAAGCAACTGGCTGCTCTGTGAGTTCAAGTTTTGTTGTACAATTTTAAAGAGTTAAAATGTACCTAAATACTTTTAACTAATATATATATATATATATATATATATATATATATATATATATATATATATATATATATATATATATATATATATATATATATATATATTAATTTAATGAATTTGAATCATCTCACCAACATAACCTCGCGATATAAAAAATAACGTGGATAGAATAACAACCAGTCGCGTCTATTAATTAAAAAAAAATACGGATAATATATACATTTGTTTTACAACACCAGAGAGAGAAATAAGCGGAACGTGTCCACTATCGATAGAAAGAGCCCGGCTGCACCAACACGGAATGTTTTTTGTGTAACACAACAGAACGCGGAAGTGAAACGCTGCTCCCGTGTTTACGTTTTCGCCTCGAGTAAACCCGCCGCTCCGTGAAACGCCATGGCCGTGACCGCCGTCCACCTGGAGTCGGACGCCTTCCTCGTGTGTATGAACCACGCGCTGAGCACGGAAAAGGAGGAGGTGATGGGTCTGTGCATCGGAGAGGTGGAAACCACCCGCATCGTCCATATCCACTCCGTCATCATCCTCCGCCGCTCGGACAAGAGGAAGGACCGGGTGGAGATCTCCCCGGAGCAGCTGTCGGCGGCCTCCACGGAGGCGGATCGGCTGGCCGACATGACCGGCAGGCCGATGCGGGTGGTCGGCTGGTACCACTCCCACCCGCACATCACCGTGTGGCCCTCCCACGTCGACGTGAGGACCCAGGCGATGTACCAGATGCTGGATCAGTGCTTCGTGGGCCTCATCTTCTCCTGCTTCATCGAGGACAAGAACACCAAGACGGGCCGGGTGCTGTACACGGGCTTCCAGTCCGTGCAGGCGCAGAAGGGCTCCGAGTACGAGCGGGTGGAGATCCCCGTCCACGTCGTGCCCCGCGAGGCCATCGGCAAGGTGTGCCTGGAGTCGGCCGTGGAGCTGCCGCGGATCCTGTGCCAGGAGGAGCAGGACACCTACCGCAAGATCCACAGCCTGGCGCACCTGGACCCCGTCACCAAGATCCACAACGGCTCGGTGTTCACCAAGAACCTGTGCAGCCAGATGTCCGCGGTGAGCGGGCCGCTGCTGCAGTGGCTGGAGGACCGGCTGGAGCAGAACCAGCAGAGCATCGTGGAGCTGCGGCAGGAGAAGGAGAGGCTGCTGCAGGAGCTGGCCGTCATGTGAGCCGCGAGGACACTTAGGAGACTATCTTTTTTTTGTCGACAAAAAATGGAAACGGACCTCTTGTTTTGCTGGTTTTGGGTTCTTTTTTTCCGTTTTCTACCAACCGAGAAGTGTTTATGATATGAAGAATGAAAAGGAACCGTCCTAATACAAAGGATGGGGCATCGTAGTCGTGGCTGCTTGTTCGTGATTAGAAATGTCTTTATTTAAATCGCCATTTTACGAATAAACTGCCAAGTATTTTCTCACTTTCCTCGATTAATCATTTGCGCAATAACATGTATGACAAAAAATGTCTTCTCCGAACATGAGTCCAAAACAAAAGATGCTCAATATACAATGATGAAAAAACAAATGTGCTAATTTGCCAAATAGTAAACACATAGGCAAAAACTATTCGTGGTTGTAGGTCACATTGTAACTATGACATGAAAATCCAGTGGATTAACCCTAACCTGTCAGAAATAAGGGGGGAAATTATGAATAAGCACTTTTGTGCCACTGGTGTGACATGGCAATATCAGTTGTGAAGTGTATGGATGTATGCCAGTGTGTACAAAAGACCAGAACTAAACCTTAAACCACAGGCACTGTGTCACACTAGTGACAAAAAAGCTCTTCACCCCAGAGAGCGTTATATGGGTTAGGTGACAGGGCTCTTGTATTGTGCGTCAGGGCATACAGACACACAAGTACAAGGCTTACTTGGAAAGAACAGGAATATCGTTAATATTATTAAATGACAGATGACAAGTCAAAATATCTGCATTTTATCTTAAACTTGCTTCTTTTCTTTCACCAACATTCCAATACTGACAGCAGTAGTTTTCTCTTAAAGGGCATAAGGTAATCCAGTCTGTTACTTATTAATCAACATACTGCTGTTATTCATTAAACAAAAAAGCTGTAGCTATATAAATATGAAACCTTTGTAAGTTACATTTATATTTTTACTTGTGTCTCACGTCACATATCCAAACAGCAGCACCACATATAAGACACACAAAAGGTTAGTATTTTTTGTATATATATTTATTTTGCCAGTGTTACATGAGACTTACGTTACATTGAGACAGAGACGTTTGAAATGGACGTGACCGTTGAGCTCTTTGCTGTTGAAACATGTAGCTGTAAAACTTCTCATCTGCAACGCTTCTCATCAACTTTACTGACGGATTTTGTTCCCGTATTCAATCACAAAACTATCAATCTGTATCTTTCCATCTATGTATTCGCTTTACACACAACAAAAAGTACACCAAGTATGTCAGCACCGTGGGGAAAAAAACAATCCAATAATGAATCAAATTAACAATTTCAATTTAACTGCACTTTTCTGAATACACTACTAAAAGTTAAAATAAAAAGAAAACATGTCACACTGCTCAATTAAGGCACAATTAATCATCACAACAATGCAAATATAACACAAACCGGAGCATATCCACCACATGTCATCACTGAATGAGTCGTCCCAACTCAACCTCGATCTACATTGCCAACGCCCCTCTCTCTTTGCTGATCTAAACAGCTCCTGGTGGAAACATCCACTCTAACTCTTGATGTCACAAAACTCCGCTGTAGATCCAAAATAATAAACACCAAGACCAGCATAGAGTGGCTGACTGAATTTGGCCTTGACTTTGTGAATGAGAATGATGGTGTCAGAGATGCTGTAAAAGGACAGAATCCCTGCCTTGTGGTCCAGGAACACTCCTACTCTGAAGGACTTAGTGGATTGATTGAACTCTTTACCCTTTACACTGTTATGTTTGAAATTATAAATAATATGAGTATCCTTGTTCACACACACCAATGCCCAAGACTTGTCATTATCACCAAATACACTTGGCTCTTCTGTTCGGGCAATATCCCTGTATGCGACTGCCACTGAAACTCCTAAGCCACTCCACTCCACTTCCCAGTAGTGACGTCCAGTCAGACCTGTTTTACACAGAGCCTGAGACCTGAACATGAACCTGTCTGCGTGATTATCATATGGCTGTGGATCTCTCGTTCTCGTCACCTTCCTTTCCCCTTCAGATAATACCATCTGCATGCTTGCCGTGTTTCGATCCATTTTTAAATTCTTTAGGGGCTCTGCATATTGTGAGAATTCCTCCCTCGTCCTGGGGTCTTGTGGCCGTAAAACATCCACTTCAGCCACTGTCTTTGAGATCTTGTTCCATTCCTCAGTACAACTGGCCTTCAGCTTTTCTCCGGCCGCTGACACAGATGCAGTCACGTCCTCAAAGTGTCGCAAAGGGACCGTATTGAAGACGGGTAAGGCGGTGGAACTAGGGAGACCTGACAGCGAGGCGTATTTGAGCAGAAACTGGGTTGGATCATTTATGTTCGAGAGCCGCTCCAGATCAGCGCCTCTCTTTCTCAGATCGTCGATCTCCCGCTGCAGCTTCTCCTGAAGCTCTTTGGCCCGACTCACTTCACTTTCCTGCTGGGCTTTGATCTTACGCGTCACAGCAGAGCTTCTTTTCTTGATGAGACGAATCAGCTCAGCAGACATTTTCTCGCTGTCCTCTACTGCTCTATCGGTGGAGCAAATGAGGGCCTCCAGCTTCTGCTGAAGTGTCTTCGCATCCTTCTCTCGGCTCTGGATTCTCTGCTGGATTTCTTGTCGGCTCTTTCTGAGCTCTCCCTGCCTCTCCGTCATTTCTGTTGAGACCAACACCGTCTTGTGGCCGTTGTGTTCCTTCATTAAGCATTTAAAACAGATGCATTGCTTATC
>NW_027175854.1:7650000-7732500 GCF_023055335.1 Clinocottus analis
ACTCTTCTTCTCTTCCACCAGCAGTTCTTCCAGGTCGAGCCGACGCTCACGCATCTGCAGTGCGCTCTCAAACAACTCGGGTTCGCAGCCTGAGACACACACACACACACACACACACACACACACACACACACACACAACAATGCACACATATAATACAATTGAAACACACGTCATAAAATGCCACATATAGTGTAAACAGGCCAAGAGCAGCGATGCGACTGGGTGTGTCTTCGCTCCCTTCCCTTCCCCGCCCGGTCTACCCACGTTGATACTTTTTTCAAATTCAAAAAAGCATTTTTTAACCGGGTTCACACTTTACTGTGAAACAATTGTGGGTTTGAATACTTCTTTTCCACCTGGTGGGCAATTCTTGTCGTCCAGAGCTGCTCCTCCGTCCTCTGTGCTGTCGTCTTCATAATCATCATCCCAGTCATCGTCTTCATCACTGTCCTCGTCTTCATCTTCAAACACACAATTGAATCATAAAGGACACATTGACACATAAACACATAGCATCACACAACCTCCTCTGTGTTACTTCTGCTCACCTTTACTTCCCGTCTGCTCCTTAATCTTTACGCGTTTGATCTTCTTCTTGAAGACTTTGGTCAGAAACTCTTCAAACTTGTTTTCTTTTCCCAGTGAGGCCTGGAAGGCAGCAGTCAGAGCCTTCTCTCTCTCCTGCAGCTGAACTATTTCTTCATTCTTCCGTTTCAGCTCTTTATTAAACTCCTCCAGGTCAGACTGAGAGGAAAGAGGGGGGAGGATGGAACAAAAAAGTACGCAAGAAACTGTTTGTGTAGGACGCCCAGCTCTCTTCCCACACAATCACCGTAGTTACGTGGACAAAATGGAGGAAAAATATATTTATTCAAATAGAATATTTTCTGTTTTGGTCGATTTAAAAATGCTCCTGGTAAGCCTTTCCCCACGTCTGTTCGAAATCAAACAGTGTGTGATACTTTAAAACTCTCTTTAAAATATACTTACAGAAAAAAAAAATCTTACTTACTCCACAGCTGAAATATAATTCAGTAATTCAAATATTGATTTGTTGTGGGAAAAAACTACAGTAGTACATAAACTCTCTCCCACCGTGATGCTGCTCTCCTCCTGAATGCGTCCGTTGAGGTTCTCCTGCAGGCTTTCCTCCCTCCTCTCGAACTCTTTGAGGATCAGAAGCTCCTGGTAGAGCGTCAGCTGACGGAGGTCGGCCATCTTCAGCTGCCAGTCGAGACAGAGTTTCTGGTGACGCAGCAGCATGAGCTCCGCATTAAACCGGTACACCGAACTCTCCATCTGATAAGGAGAAAAAAAATACATCCACGGATTAAACCACAATGTTATATATACTGTCTGCCTGAGATGTTCATGAAGTTCAGGAAAGATACTTTGCTCTTGATTATATATTAACCTAAATTGCTTATATTTGATCAAAAAGGCTTCATTTAAGAAAACCAGACCTGCTCCAGCAGAGAGTCCTGCTCATGCAGCAGTCTGATCTTCTCCTCCCTCTGGAGCTCCTCCTCCAGCTCGCTCAGCTCTGGGCCTTCCTCCTCTGCCGTCTCTTCTTCTACTCTGGTTGCAGATGAAGCTGGCAGACTGGGAGTCCCTTTGTCTCCCTCTTTCCTCTCCTCTTCTTCCATCTCTTTTTCCAGCTCCTCAAGTAAATCTGTGACTCCCTCCTTCTCAATGGTCTCGGACCTGTTTGAAATTTTTTTTAAAGTACACGATCAGCAGCTATTCAGAACATCCTGGGCTGGGGCTGTTGCTCTGCCATCAGCTGGGCGGTTTCTGGTTTAAGACACACAATCACTTTAACCCCATTGCTGTGTCTTCAGGTTCAGTATGAGCCTGGTTGCTGTGTCCTGCAGTTATCACCTAAACTCTTGTCGAGGTCACGGTATCTGAGGTTTAACTAAAACCTGCTGCAAACCTGATTGAACTGGGGGTTAAGTGCAGTATCAGGGATGATGTCTACATTTCAGATTTATTTTATTAATTTCTCAAATAAACTAAAGACAATCTTGAGATGTGATCACACCTGTTATGACACCAAAACGGGCCAGGGTCGTTAAGGTTATACCTACTATTTTTTTAAATATTTTTTCTATGTAGTCACCCCCTCCTACACTCTTTCTGACACTCTATAGCCTTGGTCTTGGTTCAGACTAAAACCCGGATCTTGTACCTCTTCTCCCTCAGAACCTTGTATCGCTTCAGGGTGGCATGGTTATACTGCAGCCTCTTCTCTCGGGTTTCCTCTGGTAGTATAGTGGGCAGGGCGGGTGGAGGACGGTGGAGATGTGCCGGCAGACGCTGCTGGACCTTCCGGACCTGCTGAGCCTGAGCATGCATCTGAGACACGAGACGAACCTTTGAGTCCCGCAACGCCACGATACGTCCATTCATCTCAGTCTGCTTCTCACAGATCTAGTGGGATAGAAAGTCCGTAAATTTATCTGTTGTACATTCAACCATCATTCATTAATCAACTGATTTGTTTCGTTAGACTGTTAATAATTTATGTGTGTGCGTCTGTGTGTGTGTGTGTGTGTGTGTGTGTGTGTGTGTGTGTGTGTGTGTGTGTGTGTGTGTGTGTGTGCGTGTGTGTGAGTGTGTGTGTACATTTTCCTCCAGGCGTATCAGCTCTGCTGTCTTCCCCTCAGCATTCATCCTCAGGTGTTTTGGCACCGTAAAGGTTTTGTCTGACTTCAGTTTTAAGTCACCTATAGTCTCTTTGGCTTCGCGGATGGCCTGCATGTCCTGTGGATCTTCACTGTCCTTGTTTGGCTTCTCTGCATAACTGAGACAGCAACAAGCCATCACAATTTTGCACCAGCTTTGCAACAGCTACAATATATAACCCCATCGGCCCCTAGCGAGTTAACAGGGCAGTACAATGTGTTTGAATACATTTTTAAGAAGACAGGAAGCTCCATGACCAAAAACAAAAATAAAGGATGCTAATATACATTGGATTTGAGCAGAGAGGACTGAGGTGATGTTGAGGTTGGACATGACACTCACAGTTGGGCCCATTCCTGCTTCCTCTTTTCTATCTTTGCTTGAGCTTGTTCAGCTTTCTCTGCAGCCTTTCGGAGCATCTCGACCTGACGATTAGTCAGTACTATTCCTGATGGACGAGCCTGCGGGCAGCACAGCACGTCCTCCTCTAGAGAGCACACACAGGTGATGGATCAAGCTCGTCTTCCACATACTTTAACCTTATATGCTGTATTCTGTCAGGAAAAAAACTAACTCCTTCATATCCTACCACTGTTATATTCTTTTAATTGATTGTTTATGGACATTATTTTTGTTCCTCACATATTGTTGTAATTGTTGCAGTTAAAAAGGTATTGGCTGATCTAGCGCACTTGCATATTTTGTAAAAAAAAAAAAAGAAGAAGTTTTTGAGAGGTGAAACAAACAAACAAACATATTCCTACTGTCTTTTCCAATGTCTTTTGCAGGTTCAAATCTGGATTTTCTGCGTTCTTGTAGAGCGGCTTTGTTTCCTTCGAAACAGCTGGGTCTCCTCTGATGTCTGAGCTTGGAGGAAGGCGCTGCGAGTGCTGGCAGACAGTAAGTGGACACCCTATGGTCGCTGCCGATGGCAATCACAGTGACCATGTTGGCCTCCAGAGAGTCCTTGAACCTGAAAAAAAGACAAGAGCTGAGGTTTTCAGGCTGGAGGCGGGTTGTATCCACCTCCTAAATATAAAAATAAATAACATCCCAACGTCTTAGGATGCTAGTCCGTGTCTCCTCTGTTTCATCAGGATAATGCCATCCAAAGTAACAAAACCCTTTTTCCTTCCATTCTTGACTGATTTGAAACATGTGAAGTAAACTAGAAAAATGTATTTACCAAAGTCTTAATTAACATAGAAAGATTTCAAATGATCAAAATTACATACAGACATTGAAAAAGAATAGAAACCCCACTAATGATTAATCTAATATTAACTGTATTTATGTCAACAATACTGCAGTTATCTGATTAATTAGATGGCTGTGTGTGTGTGTGTGTGTGTGTGTGTGTGTGTGTGTGTGTGTGTGTGTGTGTGTGTGTGTGTACCACTCCTGCAGTTTGCTGAGCGCTATGTTGCAGCGCTCCTCCTCCCAGCCCATCTGCTTTCTGACCTCCCTCACCCCCTGGGCCATGGCCCTCTCTGCCTGCTCACTAAAACGCCGGTCCAGCTGCAGCTCCTACACACACAAAGACACACACGGCAAACACACAATTGAGCACCTTGCCCTGACATAAATTAATTCCCTGGAGACTTATCCAAACCTTAATGATAAAATCCCTAACCCTAACCTGACACACAAGCCAGGTCTTAATCCTAAACTGTAATGGTTTAGTTTTTTTAGCGCCAGCTTTTTTTTAAAATCCCGCATTAAAGGGTGACCGCAATCAGTGTGTTTGCGTGCACTTAAGTAACAGCGTTGCAGTTGTTTCATTTGCCGGTCAACAAGAAAGAAGTTGTCCATATGGAATTAGAAAAATCAGCGTCCCCCTGCTTAACTTACTGAAGGTAAACATGGAGGAACGCTTTTGCGTATTTAAAATAATTCCACTGACTGTGTACTATTTGTACCAAGTGAAAAGATCCAAAGAGGCCTTTCTGATGTTCGTCAGCCTGAAAGTTGCTGAGAGGACAGCTGCTATTGAGGACAGTGAGGTCGTGGAGGTCAGGGTTAATGGGGATAAGATCTCTAAAACTAAACTGCAGCTGCAACGGCAAACCACATGATGCGTGCATGTGCGTCTGTACCGCAGGTTTCAGGCGAACGTGCTCCGGCAGACTCTTGTTGTCATTCAGCAGCTGTTTAAACTTCTTCTGGAGCTCGGCCAGCTTCTTGTGCTTCGCCGCGATCTTCAGCCCGGCCTCCCGACGCAAACGATCGTTCTCCAGCTTTTGCCTGGCCGTCTCTATGCTGGAGGGAGTCAAGGGAGAGTCGGGTTGGGTTAGATGAGATGGAACTTTGGTGTTTTTATGGAGTTGCAGTGACATCAAATTATAGATGAAGCTCAATGTCAAATATCATGTAATGAAAAATGAAGAAAAGAGACAATACAGTTTTAGACTGGACAAATTACTGCCATAAATAGAGACACAGAAAGTAACAACAGTGATACACAGAGGACATGAATAAAGTGACCCAATTATCCCTAAACAGATCATTCACACTCACCTGTAGGCAGCTGGGTCCTCAATGTCCTGGGCTAACGCCTCGTTCTCAAGACCCACCTGTTAGAAAAGTGTGGAAACAAGATGATTACTTTTCATTGATAGTCATCGACAAACATCCATTTGGTCAACCTACAGCACTACATCCAAAACAGCAAAAACATCTTCTACTCTGTTGTAGACTAATGCATTTCAAAAACTCATTACAAACTGTGAAGAACATTGTTTTTCTACATCCGTCACTGTCTTTGATTTCCCCAGATGCAGAAAACCAATCGTGTATATCTTATATATGCTGTTTGTTACCGAAGGAAATACACATCCTTGCAGGAGGATGTTGCAAAAATGTCCACATTGAACAAACTAATTTATAAGCTCACATACTAGTAACCTGCCTCATATAGAAGGAGCTCACGGTCAATTTAATTTATATAGTATATATCTATCTGTGAAACATATGACACCCTCTGTCCAAAGAGCATCTGTGTCGAGAAATTAAAAAAAGTCCACAAAAAACTTGTCACCGTGCTAACATGCTCACGATGCCAATGGCAACATCCTGATGTTAAGCAGGTATGTCCTCCCTGCTCAGTGTCTTGGCTCAGCATTTTAGCATGTTAAGATTGTCTGATTGGCATTATACAAAAAGAAAAACTGAGGCTGATGGGAAGGTCCTTAATCTTGACAGCGCAAGATGAAAAGTTAATCCAAATCTGTGACATTGTTATGCATCAGTTAATACATCCTCTGAGAACCATGAACGTGTGTACCAAATTGTGTGCCAATTCATCCAGTATGTGTAGATATATATTTCACTAGATACGGGAATAGTTTTAACCTGCAGGTGGCACAATCGGAAATATCAAAGTCACCAAGATTCAACCCCTGGGGAACATGATCGTCTACAAAATGTCATTGTATGTTCATCAGTCCATTCACAGACTGACTTTGTTCATCCATAGAGCCACACTGCATAACATGTTAATACAATATCAGAACCAGAATCAGCGTTATATGGACTGACCCTGGGTAAAGGAACCTTGGCCCTCTTTTTCTGCAGGCCTTTCTGTAGCTCCTCTGGAGGAAGCAGGCTGAAGGAGAAGATGTTGCCGTCATCTCCCGCGGTCAGCACAAAGTTGTCGTCATAGCTACAGCAGATGTGCCGCAGGTGTCCGTACTGGTTGTCGTGAACACTGAGAGTCCAGTAGGCCTGCATGGAGGTGAGGCTGCTGTCGCCAGGCTTCAGAGGGTAAACCCTGATGAAGCCCGAGTGCATGCCGCAAAGCAGCAGCTGCCTGTTGGAGCTACGCAGCAAAACACCAGGAGGGAAACGTTATATGGTTGTTTTCGTTTTGTGTTGATGAAGTCCAATGTTTACTCTCCTTTTTGGTGCGTTTTGGTTTTAACAAACACACTCTTAAGTGATTGTGTCTGTCTGTGCAACCGTGTGTTTGTCAGAGCTAGTTTGTTGACGTTGCTGCTGAAATCGGGGTTGATAAGAAACTGAAACAGGCAGTTGATGAAAGTTGATGTTGTTTTCACATTAAATATAGTCGTTTGATCTGGGAATCATGGTTGAGATAGAAATTACGGATTTGTTAGTTTTGCTCCAGCTACCTGAAGGTGACAGAGCGAATGGGGTCGTCTTCTTTGCTGTGGACAGGCAGGAAGTCAAACGGCTCATCCTGCTGCTGGTCCGGATCCTCGTCCTGCTTCTCGGAAAACTTACAGTGATACAGGAAACCTGAGTCATAGCTACCCTGAAGGAGAAATGGATTATATCTTTAAGGGAAAACCAAATGTCCTCTGTCTGTGATAAAGTATTATCATTTAATCTGGGAAAGAGCAGATTTATGGATCAGTGGTTAAGGTTAGGTGAGGGATATGGTTAGTGGCGTGTGTGTGTGTGTGTGTGTGTGTGTGTGTGTGTGTGTGTGTGTGTGTGTGTGTGTTCGTGTGTGTGTGTGTGTGTGTGTGTGTGTGTGTGTACCATGGACAGCCAGAACTGGTCTGGCTCTGAGTAGAAGCCACAGTAGAGGGGACTTGGGGTTTCTGGGATGTAGATAGCAGGCAACTCTTCTTCCTCCTCCTCTTCTTCTTCTTTCTCTGGTTTTATGTTCAGTCGCTTTAATTCTTTCAACCTCTCTTCTCTCTCTTTGTTCTTCTTGTCCTTTGCGACTTGACGTCTAGCGATTTCCTCGTCTCTCTGAAATACACAAACGCATAAATTGCTGAAATTTAATTGGTTATTTCCAACAAATGTCATGTCGATATCCTTTTTAAAAGAATGTAAGAAGAAGAAAGTAAATTAACAGGAAAAAATACTTAAATGTCACAAAATGTATAATTATGGTGTTACTTTATTTATAAAACATACACTATAACATTATCATGAACTATTAAAATCCTGCAAATGAATTCTAAGACAGACAAAGCCCAGACCTTGATTCGAGATTTGATACTCGTGAACCTGAAGGATCTGCTGGGCAGTTCAGGCAGCTGGAAGGTCTCGGTCGGCCTGTGGGCCTCCGGATCAGGACTGTTTATCTCGACCACATGACCGCTCTGACACAGGATGAGCAGCCTGCTATCAGTCTGGGTGAAAGGGGAACAGAAATCGGTTGAATGCATGATTTTCCATCACAGAGACATTTGGGTGCATGAAGATGGGAGAAAGGACTTACGTGGGAATGAGGGGACCACTCCAGGGCCTGCACCGGCCCAGGAACCTGGATAAAGCCGATGGGGTTGTATTCTTCCCCGACAGTGAAGAAGAACACAGTCTGGTCGGAGCTCTGAGGGGGCAGGGCGGAGATCAGGGGTCAGAAAGGTGAGAGGAATAACAAAAAGAAAAATATAAGCTTATCAAAGTTATCAAAGTAAGTAAATAATTTAACCTGAAAATGAATTTATGGAAACATAGATATTCACACAAAACTGAGCCAGTTGTTTAACCTTGTGTTTTTATTTTGTCTTGCAAAAATAAAGATGGAAATTGTGTTGTTTCCGTCAAAATGAGCATTTGGCCATTGACATTCATGTGTGTTTAATGCCATTATGAGTATGAAGGTGAGGCAATATCAATATCTAACGAGATAAATCATATTCCTCACAATACCACAGGCTGAGATCCCCTGTATCAACAAAAGCTGTTAGATTAATTATCTTTTTTTTTGGCACAAAAAACAATACATATTGCTTAACTAATAAAAAGAAACGCCCAGAGTCCAGGCTCACTATCGCTGTTTTGTTCTTAACAAAGGAGCAAAATACAAGCCTTTTAAGCGAACATTAACGCTCCAAAGATTAATTTTAAAACACACATTTTCTCAAAACCACCTGTTTTTCTTGGAAAACCTCTTACCCCGGTGGCTAGAATCTCTCCATTTCGCTCATATGCGATAGCAGTTACATGAGCATTATGGGGTTTGAAGGACTGTTTGAGGCGCAGCTTGGCATCTCCTTTGGGGTTGCGCCCAGTGTCCAGGTGCAGCATTTGAGGGTCGTACAGCTCCAGTAACCGGACCACCCCGTCCTCAAAGCCTGTCACCAGTAAACTTCCACTCTGGTTCACCTAAAGACAAAATGCCAGAGCGTCACGGGTCAGTTTTCTGTGCGTACTCACTCATCGCAAGTGGCAGCACGACACATTCTCACATCGACTGACTCACCAAAGGTGGAGCCCAGCTGAGAGCGGTTCCGCCCTGATTGAAGCGACTGCTGGTCAGCTCTTTTTTGGCCAAGAAGTCAAAAACTTTGACTGAACCTGGAGATCAGGGACAGAGGCAGACAGAGTACATTGTATCTATACAGTGTGTGTGTTTTTGAGTCTGTGTATTTGCAAACTTGTACGATAGTGCGCAGGTGTGGGGATGCGTGGCTCGCACGGTCGAGAGCGGTCGTGGCCATCAGGTGAGATTTCCTCGACGTGTCCATGCCTTGGATCGCCCCGCCGTGGAAGGAAAACAGGCACTCTGGATCTGGAGTCTGCACACACAGATTTTATTCATCGTACTCATTTATCATGACATGTGCCGATACATTTTTGGCTGCCATCAGGCTTGTGGAGCAACCAAATATATAGAATGGCGCTACAGTACGAAATTAGGATGCAAAACTAAAAAATGGTAACTGTATTCCGATACAGAACTGAAAGACGTAATCAGATGTTTAGTAAATATGCAAATTCTTGGCAGTATTACAATTTCAAAATTACTTTTTAAAATTCTTCTCACAGGATTTCTGGTCTATTTATTTAAACATTGCGATGCTTAGATTATGTTTCTGACAACATTTTGAATTACTGATTGTATTGGTGTTCATTTTTAGATCAAACTCTGTTTGCAACAAAGTTTCCATGAATACAGGACAAGATTATATTATATATACATAACTACAAACACTTGTCTTCACCTCAGCATTTGCGCTTGCCCCTACTGTAATTGATTACAATCGGTCCAATTAAAGATCCTGATTGTCTGGACAATGAACCAAATTTTTGGCTGATAAATACACTGACTTTTTTAAAAGGTGCAGATGAATGTAAATCATTTTCTCTCAACACACCCCAAAGATGTTCCTACAATAAGCACAGCTCAGAAAAAAAAAATACATCCTAGCTGGCCAATAATATAATACTTTGCTTCATACAAGCTTAAATAAACCAAGATAACGACTCTATAAAAACAAACTTACTGTGTAGGTAAATGAAAGATCCAGTTTCCAGATGGCTCCGCTGGAATCCTATAAAACCACATAGTGGAGGGAATAGCGTTGGAATGTTTTGATCAAACTACAACCGGATCATGGATTGCAAATGGGTTTAATTAGTAACCTTTGACCTTTTGGCCTCTGACCTGAGCAAAACAGATGAAGGAGTCAGGGATGGAACTCCTCACCACAGAGGAGAGGCAGACATTGTGTCCAACCACCATCTCATTCATGGGCTCGAGCTCAAACCTGCTGCTGTCGCTGGTACTGTCGGCAGTGTCGATGCTCTCAAAGTCCCAACCCTGCATGGGGCAGAGAAGGAGGGGCGGGGAATTTGTTAACAATAAAGAAAGAGGACAAGGCCTAAAAGGAGCAGCAGACTAAGTTCAATATCACAATGTTTCAGGCCATAGAATACATGACAATATAATGTGACGGCCTTAAGAAGATATTTGGACAATACATAAATAAAAGTGAATAGAAAATAAAACTAATGATAATAAAGAAATGATGACCAAACAGTCACATGTTTAGTGAAGCAAAAATCCATTTTGAAAAACATCTGATGACAAACCTGACAGACCTGTTCTAAAGGTGAACCATATTGAGGATCTCACCCGGACCACTCCATCAGAGCCAATGGTCATCAGCTGTCCTTCTTCCAGGGCGAATGGCTGGACCGTCCCAATGTGGCAGTTCCGCCCTTCTTTGCGGCAAATCTCCACCTTAATGCCATTCCCATCCCACAGCAACAAGTTGCCCCAGTCTGAGCCAGACACCACCTGACAGGAGGAGACGAAGCACGTTGAGGTTCAGATGTAACTGTTAGTTCTAACAATTACACCACAACCAGTTGTTGTTCAGACGCTTTCAATCAATTTATGTATCAATAAATGCTAAAAAAAAAAAAGAAGAAAAAAAAAGAGCTGCTAATCTTTTTTGTCAGACGCAAATTTAAAAGAGCTAAAAAGAAATAGGGCTGGGAATTTTACTTTTACAAACCATAAGGGGATAGTAACAATTTTTAAGTGGGTTTTTGTATGAGGTACCATCACAGAAACTAAGCAATAAACGTCTGTGGACGGGGGCAGCAGCAAACCGTTTTTTAGCCACCAAAATGAAAGGCCCACTGAAAAACATCCTTATCAGGTTTTTCCACTTTCCCTTGCCTTCAGACAGCCCGTTCTTATATATTATGCTCTCGTCAAAAATACCAGACTCCTATGAAAATTTTTTTTTTTACCTCGCAGGACATTTGAGGCGCTGCCTCAATTGCTTAGTATGCTTGAGTTATTTTGTGACTTTGAAATCATTAGTTATTGTAACGTGTCAGATTTTATGAGAGTCTTCCATAGTTTTTGAGGCCTTCCTAACTTTTGCAAAAACCCCAACCTGTCAGACCAGCAGGGCACAGACCTTTCCATCAGGAAGTTCCACATAGCCTTCAATATCAGTTGCTGTAGTTTTCCCAAAATGTCCTATGAGTCCTTGCAACTTAAGTCCTGTGAATGTGCTGGCCGTTTGCCAGAACCTGGCAGAGAGAAGGACAGAAGTTATTTTCACTTTATTTGAAAACTCATAAACAAACATGTTTTTTCCAAATCTGTGTCAGCGAATTATTCATCTTCTGATGTCTGACGTCATATTTATAGAAGTGTTTCAACAGCGTTGCAGGGTTTTAGGAGGCTACAGTGTGCCCTTTACTTGATGTGTCCAGATCCTGATGATGTAAGCAGCCTCGGGTTGTATGGGGAGAAGCTGACCCTGTAGACCTCCTGAGAAACGGCCTTGCTGCTCAGCATCACCTCTTCCTTCCTCCAGTCCCACAGCGTCAGCATGTAGTCGGGTGCGCTCCCCACGCTGGCCAGCAGGCTCCCGTCAGGGTTAAAATCCACAAAGCTGTAAGCCCGCTCCGTACCGCCTACATACAGGAGGGTTAAACGATTCAAAACATCACATTTGAAAAAAAGTAGATCTCAATGCATTTTGGTCCCTTTTACCTCTGAGGATGCAGGACGGTCGTAGCGAGGGATATTCATATACTATGATGATGGGCTGCGTTCCCTTCTCTGCAACAACAAAGTACTCCTTGCTCGGGTGTGCCTTAACACACACACGCCCGCACATACACACACACACACACACACACACACACACACACACACACACACACACACACACACACACACACACACACACATACACACACAGAAATTATTTTAAAGCAATAATCAGTGATGAATTTGGTCTTTGCATGTTAAAACATTATATCCAAAATTGGGATTAATGTTTGGATTATACTGAATGATTGACCTTATTTTATATTGTACATCACATCATATCATATACTGTAGGCGGGACCACTAAGCATACTCTTGGGCATGGTCATACATGTACCTGTAACCAAATCATGATAAGGCCTTATTTCCAGAAATGATTGTCTTAATGTATGTCATCAACTGGGGAAATGTGATGATGCTATTTGTTAGATATTTTTTCAGAATGTATGGAATTTTACAATACATATTTGTAAAGGGTGTTTTCTCTACATTTGTTTTTTTCCCTGCAAACTCTGAGCCAGAGCTCTCCACTTCAGAAGCGCCTACACACTAAACATTCCTGTTTTATTTCTATCTATATTCTGAAGGTTTTTAGTAAATGGTTTGCTCACACCTAGCTAAATTTTGAAAAGAATATTATTTTTGAGAAGAATTTGCCCCCAGATTCAGACAGCTATTGATTTACATGTTATGATTAGCTATTAGGCACTCTATAAACTTTGAGTCATGCTATATATCGCGGTGAAGTCTGATTACATTTCGTGTCAGTGAACCAAAATAATCTTGAGGACCAGTATAGAGACCGACATGGCAATTAGTATATATAAAACACAAAAAGTAATTTTGTAATGTAGTATCATCTCTGTGTGAACTTAGCAAACGTATAAAAGAAGTTTTGATTTACTGATGCTTTCACTTGAAAGTAAGTGCATCTTAGGTGATCCTCCTATACTTTAGCAATGCCTTATGATTTATATTAGTGTTGTAATTCTGCTTATAAAACACACATATTGATAATGCAGTATTTTCCTCTAAAATACAGCACAGTCAAAGTGGAAATGCTACAAAAGTACCACGATTTAATAAGCTGTACTTGAGAAGGCCTGTCTGTTTATCCATCTCATTAGCACCTCCTGCACTCACTCACTCACAGACAGCCTCAGAAGTCACTTGTCACTCGACGTTTAGCAGCCATCTTACCGTGATGGAACCGATTCCTTCTCCGCTGCAAGACCGGAGGTATCTCTGCTCCTTGGTGGAAATATTCAACAGGACAAGCAGGTTGCCTGCTATAAAGATCAGAGTCCAGTCATCCAGGAGCTGCAGGTTCCCCCTGCGCTTACTGTCATAGCCAAAGGAGTGACTGAATGCATGGCGGATTAAGGATCAAGATCAGGATCACCGAAGCATCACACAAGATTTACTTTAGATGTCATCTTACCACTTATTTGCCGAGCACGATGAGAGTAGGTCAGAGGAGGGGCGGCATACAATAGTTTTAGCGAGACTCAATTCTTTTTCAAAGAAGGATACGAGAGGTGCAGAAGGTTCTCTGGGATTTCAGAGTAAGGTGTGATAAACGGTCTGGAGTGAAGTTCCTCATACTTATAGTTCATATCTGCAGACCGCTGCATCTTCGATCCCTCTGCAGCATCCTGCTGCTCCACTGGTGTTCATTGTGAGAGAAGAAACATTTGAAGAGGTGAAACTCCTCTGACACTTATAGTGTGCAGAGCAACTTTATTTTTAGACCTGGACAGGAGGACATCTTTGACAGCAACTTCCATACCCCTATAATGCCCATTTTCAGTAATTTCAGTTTTAAAAACTTAAAAATAGGTAATTGTATATTGATCAATAATGTAGCAGGTTTTCCTATTTAGCTGAAAGGCTTTGGTTGTGTCTGGAGCTAAGATAACCTCTTGACCTCACTCTACATTGAGAACAAAGGGACAGACGACGTAGTTAAGTGATAAAATTATGTTTTATTATAACTATGTTGTGGACTTATTGTGTCTGTTTTTAGTGCTGTAGACTTTAAAGAGTGTCTGGAGCGATCTTTATTTTTTATGTTTTTTTGTAGTGAAGTCTGAATCTGAATTAAATGATGGTAGCCAACTCGTTGAGATGGTTCTTTGTGTACAAAATCTCATTAAGGCTATTTGTCCCGCCCCTTCCTCAACTGGGACTGGACGGCTAGATAAAACGTGACAGTGACGAGGGGAGCGTTTTACTCAAAGTTATTTGGCAATTTGAAAACAATAAAATAAATGCCGAGTAGACACTCAGCCCAAATTTTTCCCGTTTGTAGCATCACGCAAAGCGCTCTAAGTCAAAAATTAATAATTGTTGAAAAAAACAATGTTGTTTTTTTAACGTTACCTTCAATGTTTCCCTGTGACTCTGCCGGTGAGCTCTCTACCGGTGAGCTTTCCGACAGCTCACCAACAGAAGCGATGTTTTCTTCCAACATTACCTATTTGAGCAAAGGGCACTGAACGTGATAATAAATCCCAATACAGCGCTAGCAACAATCAAGAATTGCACTTTCAGTTATTCTGTGTTGAACTAACACTTAATAAAACGTTTTACACGAAGTTTGACTTGATTAACGTCCGTTAGTCCGTTTTAGTTTGGAGGCGTTGCCCGGCAACGAGGAAAGTCACGCCTCTGCAAAGCATGCTGGTTAATGTAGTCCTCGACTTTTTTGTTTGTTTATTTCATTGCAGATGTCATTGCAGATGCCCGGCAACGAGGAAAGTCACGCCTCTGCAAAGCATGCTGGTTAATGTAGTCCTCGACTTTTTTGTTTGTTTATTTCATTGCAGATGTCTTTTTGAGTTGCTTGGGATTTCTTAAAAAATACATCCAGAGGCAAAATAGGGAAATGCAGAAACATGTCGCAAACGGACAGGGTTAATATTCCACTTTAGAGTTGACGCAGAGACGTCAGAAAGCGTCCTACGTGGTTGCGACAACCTACGCTTTACGACAGTGAAGGCTCTGTTTGATTGGACGTCTTGTGCCGTAAACCGCGCCGGTCACAGAACGCATGGGACTGAGTTTGGACATCGTGTGTGTGTACAACTGAAATGTAAGTTACACCGGTAAAACTAATGTGTTTTGTGTTATTGTTGATGTTAATTGTGCGGATACACCAAAAATTGGCGTTATCGACCGTAATGACATTTGTTGACATCCAACGCATTGTTTATTTCGGCTGTAAACTAGGTTATTGCTACGGGAAGAAAAAAAAATACTTACTTCTAGTAACGTTACTTTTAACGTCAACTGCTGTTTTTGGTTTTGTAATTTCCCACCTACTTATGTGTATGGCATCACACAAATTTGTGGTTTATTAATGCTTAATTTCACAATAAATTTAAAATAAAGCCCAAACTGATTATACTTAATGTGCTTGTATTGATTTTATGCAGTTACCGGCTAGCAACAAGCCTGTTTTCTATAACCAAATCCAATCGAACTCTCCAGGAAGCTTTGTCCAACCATTTAAGTTTAAGATATTTACAACAGCAACAACTGCGAAACTTGATCTTGTAACGGATGACTTTGTAGTGTTTGATTTCTTCTTAGCTAGACATACTGCTCAGACTCTAAACATGGACTGGAAACATGTGGGACGTTGGTCTCTAAAAGGTTTTTTGGAGCCAAGACTTCTGATTACTTATAATGGATGTCTGTCTTTCTGCCTTTGTCCTTGTCTCCATGTTCCTCTGCTATGCTCACTAGCATGGAGGCTAAATCCAAAAAAACCTTTTCTCCAAAAGATGGAAAGAAGTTTCCACAGAAAGGAAAAGGTAAGCTGTCGTCGTATACACCACTCAGCGATGTACACCATCACTTTCCACCAGGTTTGTCACTGGCATGTCTCTCTGTCCAGATTCCATGGGGACCAAACTTGGCGGTAAACCGGGCGGTAAGAAGCCCTACAAACCTTTCAACAGCACAGAGAGAAAGGGCAGGCCGATGGGTGGCGTTGGCGGCAAGAAAGAACACAAATCTTTCTCCAAACCCGGCATGGGGCCGAAGAAGAGGACAACGCCATTTAAAGCCAAAAATGAAGAAGACGAGGTTGAAGGTGAGAAACATATTTGTTCAACTTCCTGGTCAGATTACAATGTAGGTTTGCATATTTCATTCCTTGACATCTCATTGCTGCTGAATTTTTTGCCCAATTAACATTTTCACTGACGGATCCCCTTATGCTTTCATGTCACATGACAGTCTATTAAATATCGTCATATTTAGTGGACTGTCATGTGACATAAAAGTATAAGGGGGCTTGCTAGTAACAATTTAAATAATACACTAAATATCTAGAAAAGCTCAAAATACAATATGCTTGTATCAAAACAACATAAACGTTAGCTTGTGATTGGCTGCCTGTTTTACTGTTGTGCTCAAAGCAGTCGTGTCTGCACTTAAACTGTGAAGTCCTGTTAATGGATTTCTTTGTTTGTGCACGTGTGCAGGACCAGTGGCCAAGAAGACGAAGAAAGGCGAGCATGATCCAAAAATGAAGGGGAAGACGGAGGAGGAGCTCAAGAAGAACAGGCAGCAGATAAAGAAGGATCTGAAGAATAGCAGACAGCATGCGGAGAGGAAGGACATGTTCCAGATCATCTGTCAGTGCAAAAAACTGTGGGGTGACCTCAGGAGGTATGCTCAAATGCACACAGGAAGTAAAAGTTGAACCTTTAATTCTCTGTTGTCGGAATGTAAAGATGACCAAAATTAAATGAATAACCATGATGGTGGTGGTTGTGTGCATGCATCAACAGAAAGAAGTGCGACAACGAGTTAAAGATGAAACTGATGACGGAGCTTCACGATCTGGTCCGCGGGAAGATGAAACAGGTGAGTCTTATTGTGTTTTTTCATCTGTTTACTGAAGAGTTGCTATTTTGTGCGTTCCCTCAGGAATTAGTGTTTACTAACGCAACTGAATCCTTTAGATGAGATAGATGAGATTTAAAAAAAAAACAAGGCAAAACAAATATAGAGTCTGACAAGTCATAAAACAAAGGCAGAGTTACACCCTGTTGTACATTGGGAGAAAATAGTGTCCCAACTTGTGTTTCGGCTTCTGACTGCGCCCTCCTGCCTCCAGATGGCGTTCGCTCACGACTCGGTGCGAGTGCTGCAGTGTTTCATCCAGTTCGGCAGCCACGAGCAGAGACAGGAAGTGTTTGAGGAGCTGAAAGGTGAGCCTCCCGTGTTTTTTGCTTCTTCATCTGCCACCTTTGAAACTTTACTGTTGTTGTTGAGTCCGCTTGCATGTCTGTGATTTCCATGTTCGAAACTAGCCAGTGTTCACATAATCTGACAACCTGCAGATGACAGCCGCTGTCATTGTGCTTTTTTTGATAATGAGCTTTGGATCATCCCGCTGGGATTAGAGTTTCCTCTGTGGCTGATGAATTAACTTTTCATAGTTTAAACCTTTTTATCGATATAGTGACGTTTTGGTTGTGTACACTGTATATTTTTGCCGTACGAGTAGAGAAGCTAAGTAACGAATCTTAACCGCCGGTGCTTTGTGGTTTCCCGCAGACGACGTCGTCGATTTGTGTAAGTCGCAGTACGGCAAACACGTGGTGAAGAAACTGCTGATGTACGGGTAAGTCGGCTCGGATTGGTTTCCTGTGCAAACTTCCACGTTCTAATCAGACTCTCATTAGATCCAGTTAAAAGATATCAATGTTATATCAGTTGGGCAATGTGTGTGTATCTATTTCCTCCGCAGGAACAAGGAGCTGGTGGCGTGTGTGATGAAAAAATTCAGGGGTCACGTGCGCACGATGCTCCGGCACGCCGCCGCCTCGTCCATCATCGAGTACGCCTACAACGACAAAGCCGTGCTGTCACAGAGACTCATGCTCACCCAGGGGCTGTACGGGAACACCTTCACCATCTGCAAGGTACGCACCACTGCCTGATAACGCACCGCGGTATTTGACAATGTGGATGGTACCGTATTGGATCAACTATGGTTGTGTGTAATATCTGCTGCCGGCTGACCGATGTGGACGTTTTTGCCCGCGCGTCCAGTCGTCTGTGTGCAACACCATCGAGAAAGTGGCGGAGGCGAACCCGGACAAGCTGAACAACATCATCGACGAGATGAAGCAGACCCTCACACCCATGGCTCAAAAGTAAGACAAGAAAGTGAAAGCAAAGTCGCACCATCGGTACTTCTGGTGGGCATTTTTTCACTGTTAGTGGCAGCTCCGTGTTAGGTGACAAACCGAAGAATAGAAGACCAAAAAAAGGCCCAAAGCAAAATAATGTTGTGTAAACATAGCATCGACATGGACAAGATGAGGGATTTCCACAGTCGAGGATTCGACGACTGTGATTCACAATATTTATTTGCTTTGAGATTTGAACACATTTTAAAGCGAGTTTGAAGTTTTATTATTATTTCTTGGATTAGTTGAATGTAATGAGAAACTGTGTATTCAACTCTATTTCCTGTCGTTCCCCCATTTCCTAATCTAGTTTGTCATTTGAATTGACATGATATACTTTGTTTTTATTGATTGTCATTTGCTTTAATGTAGAATTTAAAGAATGCGACGACAACTTTTTCTGCTGCGTTTCAGAGAACAAGTGATCAAACACTCTCTGGTCCACAAAGTCTTCCTGGACTTCTTCATGTTCGCACCAGACAAACCGAAAATGGTAAGAAGCCTTTTGACACCTCACATGATGATGTAGTAATCTCTTTCCCTCGTGATACTTTATGAAGGTTACAGTGTGCTGTAACGTAAATCAAAATGCCAAAAAAATCTGCCAAAATTTGACCCATGAAGACAAATATTACAGTTTCTTTACTACTTTGTATATTTTTTTTCCCGATGTGAGCAGGAGATGATCGAGTCCATCAGAGAGTCTGTCGTCTACATGGCTCACACACACGACGGAGCACGAGTGGCAATGCACTGTTTGTGGCACGGGACGGCGAAGGTGTGTGGGTACACACAAAAACACAGAAAAATATGCCACATTTCATGTGGGTGTCCAACCAGTGTTGATGGTAAATGTAGTTAATTGAAGCAATACATTCCTCAGTGCAAGCTATTTACACCAACAAAGTGGACTTCTCCTGCTCGCGGAGCCGTGCTGGCAGTGCCTACATGTACCAGGGTGCACTGCGCCATCATGCAGCTGCAGCCTCGGTCTCTCTGCGCTGCATGTCCTCGCCCATAGGCTCCAATAAATGCGACTGAATATTTAGACAAAACGCGGTAGTTCCAACTACGCAAACTCTGCTTTCTCTCAACATGGCACAACGAGGAATTTCTAAAGACAACATTTACTATCGGCACGGATTGGATATCCACATAAAGGATGGTGAGGGTTACACATTGTGTAATTAGTAGATTTGGCCTTTAAATGACGTGAGATGTTTTTGTATTTTTCAGGACAGAAAAGTTATTATCAAAACTATGAAGACCTACATGGTGAAGTTTGCCACGGTGAGTTCTCAAGGCTCCTCCTGTCATTCATAATAGAACCGAGCTTTCGACGCTGTAATAGCGCAATGTTGTTTTAAGAAAAGATCAAATGCTGATTATTTACCAAGAGTCCTTTGTCCACAGGGAGAGTTTGGCCACCTGGTTCTTCTGGCCATGTTTGACTGCGTGGACGACACCAAGCTTGTCAAACAGGCCGTGCTCTCAGTAAGTGTGAAGTCATGTTCACTTAGAGTGCGATGTGACCCGTCACGTCAGTGAGAGAAGCCAAAGTTAATGTTAAAAAATAATAATAATAATCTTGTCCCACCTGTTCAGGAGATCTTATCGTCTCTGGATGAGGTCATCGGTAATAAATATGGCAAGAAGGTTTTGCTGTATCTGCTGACTCCCAGAGACCCTGCTCACCTGCTGCCGGAGATCATCAAGGTTCTGCAGCAAGGAGACGGAAACGCACACAGGTAACGGACTCAATCTTTTTATTTCTGGTGTTGGTGACGTAAACATTGATGGCGCTTTCTTCGGTCAAGCTTATCGTCAGCAAGCACTTTGGTGCTACTGTAGTATCGAGTGTAGACACACACCGCGCTGTGATCCGGTTGATGGATGTAGAAGGGAAATAGTTTATTTCATAAGTTGAGTTTTACACATGTGCTTTTTTATTTTTGGGCAATTTGAGCACCTCAAGCCGAGGTCCATCTAAAACTTCCTGCAGAGAAAGAAATGAATCAGTTGGCAGAGAGTATTTATGGTGCAAGCGAATGATTGGCTCTGCGTTCCTCCCCATCAGTAAAAAGGACATGGCAGTTCGGAGGAAGGAGCTGCTGGAAGTCGTCTCCCCGCCGCTGCTGGACCATCTCCGCGACAACGCTGCCACCATGGTGACGGACAAGGCGTCCAGCGTCACCATTAGTGACATCCTGGCGTCGGCCTGCGGTGACCTGCGGCCCGCCATGACGGCCGTGGCTCAGCTGGCCAATCACGAACTGGTACCAGGAGGGATCGACGGACAGGTAGAGTGTGTGTTATTGCGAGGTGGAGGTTTTCCTGCACCAACTAATATAATCCAACACAAGGGGCAGTTCTTTACTCTGAGTTTTTGCTTCTGCTGCAGCTTCACATGGCGGAGCATCCAGCAGGACACCTGGTGCTGAAATGGCTCATGGAGCAGGACATGACGCTGGCAGAGGCCGGCAAGGAAGGTAAAGCCACCAGCCAGTTTAGTGGTCCTTATAAACATGGTTTTGAATCAGATTGTGTCAGCATGCTATGAAAATTAACTTGGAGAGACTTGGTCACTGAAAACTTTATTTCTCTTGGCAACTTTGATATAATATAGAATCACGAACACAAGGAATAATGTTGAAGAGCCTATCACACATGCAAAGATTAAGGGTGTGTGAAAGTTGTTAGATTATTTAATGAGCACAAGAGGACAACTGTTGAGTGCATTGAAATCAGTGAAGTGTTCAGGACAAAGAAGTAGGAGTTCAACAGTGACCGTGTCTCCTGTCTCTCTCAGAGCGGTTCGGCAGGATACTGGTGGACACGGTGGGAACGGACAATCTGAAGACCTGGGTCAAAGTCAACAGAGGAGCCATGGTGCTCTGCAGGTCAGTGTGACAATATACACACCCACAAGCCAATGAAATTATACACTGCGGTTCTATCCAGGATCAGATCACCCAGATACACACTTAACATTTGTGTGGCTAATGTTTTATTTCTTTATAGAGCTTTTCCATAATGTTGTCAGAAGAAGTGACCACAATATAACTGATTATAAACAAATGTCCTGCGTTGCACAGGCTAACAGAAAGATGGAGCCCCATATGTGGGTGAACAACCAAATCAAACAAATGTAGGAAATATTTATTGGATATCTGGCCCCAAGCTGACCTTGTCCTGTGTTTTTGTGTGCAGCCTTCTGAACAGCTACGACAAGTCTGTGGCCGCAGAAGTGAAGGAGGCGCTGGAGTCCATCAAAGGAGAGCTCGCCAGCATCGGCAACAACAAAGGAGCTGAAATCCTGCTGGAGAAGCTGAACAAGTAGAGACTTTTGATTCCAAAACAGACTTGTGATTTGAAAAGGCATCACTTCCTGTGCAGCAGTGGGGTCTTTTTTTTTATACCAGAGAACGCAAAAGACTGAGCGTGCGGCAACAACCTGACGAACCGTTGTCAAGTCCATCCCTGATGTGGATAAATTTGTGTGTAAATGTTGAGAATTGTACTCGTGAGTCATGAAATAAAGGTTATATCGGGAAGAGGTGATGCTATGCAGTTTATCCAATTCAAACATTTTTTTTCTTTTGGCAGTTCCTGTTAACCCATTTAATGAACGGCAGGTCTTTCTTTGCCATCTTTTATTTTCAATAGTTTATTCTAACATTTATTTAGCTTTTCGGGTGCTAATTGTACTATCTGAAAAGAACATGTTTGCAAATTAAAGTACATGATGTGTTGGAACTCAAATTTAAATGACAACTCCATCAACAAGCTTTGTCAGTGTGCTCACATTTGAACCGCCATTGGAGTTGTTTTCTAACTGCACTTAAAACGTCAGTAGCCACCTAGCCAAACACTGATTGCCTCACAGTCCTTAATGTGGCTTCAGCTGTCTCTCTGTAAGCTTTTAACGAAGACGTAACCACATACCGTTCAGAACAGCTGCTGGAAATTGATGACATAAGTATTCATTTTCCTGCAGCAGTGGTGACTGTTTACATATGTATAGAAATGGAGGGGTAGAGCTGCACAGCTTAATGACGACACGATGAGGAGACAAAGCTTTTTTATTGTAGAGGGAGAGATGTATAGGGAAAATAAACTGGTCTAATATCCTTCATCCAGATGTCGGGTTTTCAACTTATGATTTCAGTCCTCTTGCTGCTCGCTCTTGAATCCTGGATTACTTGTGAGCTGTAGAGACTAGTGGCTTGATGAAGAGGAGCAGCCGGTGATGATGGCGCAACAGCCCGCTCAAGCGTAGATGTACAATATGTAGATTAAAAAAGAATGAGGATTAGCATAAAGCATTTTGGCAAGTAAGAAATTAGACCTTTTCTTATTCAATCTGCACCAATTTAGAGGTTCACTCTCCCAGTGCATGCTGGGAGAGGCTTAACGAGAACAAACGGATATGAATGATGGATGGATGAAAGGATATATCATCAACGTCCCCAGAGGAAGAATAGTCCTGACCTTAGGGTGACATTATAAATTGTCGTCACTATGGTCCAGACAATTAGCTTCCTCGGCAGGTTGTTGGTTCACACCGCTGTGACTCCTGCCCCCACGGGGTCTGGAGGATGTGAAAATGGCGTCTACAGAATGCCACATGGTATTTTCTACATCCCTGTCACATCTCAGTGGAGACTTTAATAATCTGCCACCAGGCTCACGGCAGGCGGGACGTCCTCGGCTGCGGGACGTCCTCGCAGCACTCGGCCAGCTTCTTCGCCGCCCTCCTGGCGAAGTGCAGCTTCCCGCGGGCTTTGGTGATGGCTGTGTACTCGTGGGACTTGAGCTTGGTGTAATAGTCCGAGAACTTGTTGTACAGGATGGAGATGGGCATGCCGTTGAGGATGACACCGAAGGAGATGCAGACGAAGGCGAAGATGCGGCCCAGGTTAGTCTCGGGGAACATGTCGCCGTAGCCCACTGTGGAAATACTCACCTGAAAGGATGAAGGAGACACGGAGAACCAGAAAATACTTAATATAAAAAGGCACAATAAGAGGTTGAGGACACACTCATTTCTATTTTTTAATTCTGTTCTCAAAGTATCAGCCATATCTCTTCTAATTCACCCAGATGAAACAGGTCTCAAAGCCAGATATTCAGCAATCATTGAGAAACGGCCTGGGCCTGTAACTGGCTGACACTCTGAGGGTGGCCCAAGGCAGTCGTAATCTTGTAACTTCCCCTCAGGTGTTGCCATGATGAGTTCTGTTGATGTCGCACAAAATGGAGTGGATCCTGGATCGCCAATGCTGTCACTTGTCCGATGTGTTTTATTCAAACTCACTAGCTGAAGATGATGGATCTCACAGAAAGTGATGGGTGCAGTGTGCAGATAGAAAGCAGGATGATTGACAGGCTGCTGGAATGTGTGTGCGTGTTTATGTTTGTGGACTCACAGCGGCCCACCACCACGCATTGGGCATAGAGGTAAAGTTGGTGTTGTAGACGTCGCGCTCCACGGTGTACACCACGGCTGAAAACGTGAAGATGCCCATGCCGATGAAGAGCAGCAAGCAGCCCACCTGCATGCAGACAAAAACATTATTTTGCATTCCTCTGCACGTCATGATCTCACTCATGACTGAGGCGTGAAAGTCTGAGCTTCATTAGAATCCATCCATACAGGCCACGGCTGTTTCCAACCGCAGATTCTCTGACATTTTAAACAGTGTGCAACACTTTCGTCATCGCTTGAACCCGAGTATTTGAACATGAAAAACCAGCCGGACCTGCTGGTAGCACTGTCTCAGTGTGAAGCCGAAGGCTCTGAGGCCTGTGGAGTGACGAGCCAGCTTCAAGATCCTGAAGATTCGCATCAGACGCATGATCCTCAGAACCTGACCCACCTAGAGAAAAGACGACAAGAGATTAACCAATATGTGGATGACAAATAAATTAAGTCATCTCCTCCTACCTTTCCAACACTTGACACAGCCTCAATGTCCCCGGAGTGCAGGTGCATGTCTTTGTCCTCGTAGCACTCCAGGGCCAGCTGCAGATAGTGCGGCAGGATGGCGACCAGGTCGACGGTGTTCAGCATGCTGCGTACGAAACACTTGAGGTCGGGGGTGGACACCAAGCGCAGCAGGTACTCCAGGGTGAAGAAGGTGATGCAGAACGACTCCACGTACTCGCCGTAGAATCTGCCGCTGAGCTGGCCCGATGCAGTCTGGAAGAGCAAGCAAACAAGGATATAAAGAGCCGTTTTGACTGTTTGGTGGAATAGTTTGTATGATTTGTGCTCTACTGCTATAAGAGTATTGTCTCAGAACATATTTTCCCCCTCTCATACACACTCACACAAAGGAAAACACACACCTTGTACTGCATCTCCTCCACGGTGTTAAGTGTCATGGTGACCAGCGAGACCAGCACGAACATGGAGGAGGCGATGGCCATTAGCTTAGCGGTGACAGAGGAGAAAGGCTTCTCCATCAGGTTCCAGATGTTCTTCCGGGTCGACCCGAAAGCCAAGCCATCAAACAGCACCTCGTTTTCCTCCATTTCCAGCTGGACAGAAAAGCATCCCATCCACAGAATTGAAACATAGTAGTTGTTTTAAGGGAAATATCTATCTATACACACACACACACACACACACACACACACACACACACACACACACACACACACACACACACACACACACACACACACACACACACACACACACACACACACACACACACACGTATCGCCAACTCAAAAACAGGGAGGACAGACGAACAAAACGTCTCAATCACAAACCAAAGGCGGAGAAGAGAGAACTGAATGTCCAGAGCGCACAGCGGGGAAGGAACTGGTTCGACAAAACTACATCAGAGTGGGACCTCTGATGGAAACATCTGTGCCAAGAAAAAGCTTATTCTCCATCTGTTAAGACGGCGGAGCAGAGCGGTGATTTATAATGTAGGTCAGCCAGAAGATTACCAACAGCATCTCACAGGTACAAATAAAAAAGCATCAACTGCTGAACCACTAAAGCTGGAAAGGGGATGACTTCTTGGCAGTTTTATATGCAGTAGTTTTGGGGCCTGCAGGGGGAATAAGAATTACGTAAATAAAACCAATTCATTACATAGTTTATAGGAACTATTCAGTTCCACTGAACACTGCCTCCAGCGTGTCCTGCAGAACATCCATCACTTGGACACTGTATATTTTTGAAAGTGTAGTACAAATTCATTTCCATTAACCTCCATTGTATTTGGGTGACATGCCTCTCAAAAGAATCAAACCCAAACTGCATGTATTGATGGATAACACGAGAGAGAAATATGAAACATAATAGGAAATTAATTCTCAAGTCCGAGACCGAAAACTGAAATGCAATACCGTTTTCCGCCATCTTAGTTTAGCGTGTTAGGATGCCAACATATGCTAACTAGCACTAAACGCAAAGTACAGCTGTGGCTGGTGGGAAGGTCCTTATAGCTTTCAGGTATTAAGGTCATGAGCATGTTGACGTGACGACGTCACCGGATTAAAAAGGAAATCATTTCTGTAGATCTGCAGGGGAGCATAAAGTTCTGTAGCACATCTTACGACACTATGCCTGACATCACCTGCAATATCGTCTGTGTGTATTCTTCATTTATTCTCCACGGAGCGGAAAAAGTCTCAGAACTAGACCGTGACAGACGGATGCTGCCTTTGGGAGGTCACTATAACCGTCTCAAACCCTTTTGCCACACACACAAACGCTCCGATTATCTGGGTGGTTTCTCCTCTGGACGGCCGGGCGATTTACTGGAACACCACTTGAGGTTTTCTCTGACAAACGCGTGGACACGTCCGCAATCATCCAGGGATCTGGACTCTCCAGATTACGAACAGGCCACGTGCTTCCATCACCCACCTCAGCTATCAGCTGTCTCTGTATTTTCAGTTGGTCGTTCAGCTCGTCCTGCCTCTCTTCGAAGGAGATACGGCAGCAGCGTTGGCTGTTTTTGATTCGGACGCCCCAGTAGTTTATCTCCTCTAGGAAGTTGCGCGGACACAGATCATCTTTAATCCACAACACTCCAGTTCTGACGGGAAAGACAGAGACAGGAGGTCCAGAATGAATTGTTTTGAGGAGTCAGAAAATCCCATTCCTCTTTCTTCCTAGTATGCATTTTATTTTCACCTGTAGAAGTTGAAGATGTTGTGGAAGATTTTAGGGTCCCGGTCGAAGAAGAACTCATTGCTCTGGACGATGTAGTCGTCACACAGGTCCAACTTCCTGCTGTGGTCTGTGTACGTGGCCAACTGGCCGATCCGCGTCTTCGGATACCTGGCTGCTAACCTGTATGGCAAGGAGTACACCTGGAGGAGAGGAAAACAGAATAAAAGTAAGATCTAATATAGAATGAAAACATATTCATAACAACAAAGTAAAAGGACAATTTCATTTAAAAGCTGCAGATTACACCTGTGTAGCAGCCTTTTCTTCACATTGCTTGTTTTGAGCACACACACACACACACACACACACACACACACACACACACAGGTGTAGAACTGAGAAAAGTTGCAAATCTTCACCTTTGAGAGGCTTGAACCAGAAACTGGTTTCATATTTTTGCAAAGTTCATGAGGGAGCAATAAAAAAGAAAAAAACTGCAGCTGTACAACAATTCCAGCAGGTGGCACAATTCAAGTTCAAGGGGAGCTCTGTCTTTCTTTGCCTGTAGGAGGCAGCATCCCCAGGTGCTGCTAGTTTACTTTCCAACAGGTGGCGCTGGTCAGCACGCGTAGAACTGACCGGTCAGCTGAACAGCTCCCCCTGGTGGAGAATGTGTGATTGAGCTAGTTTGCGAGTTACAAATAAAAGATCGGTCTGTTTTAGACATTTTTTCAGCCAAACAATATGTTGAGTATGTAGAGAGTTGAGGGAAGTTACCGTTCCTCCAACGTTGATGTTGAGAGTAAGGTGTTTGGTTGCAGGAAGCAGCAGGCTGGAGGCAGACACCGGGAGTTGATCCTCCTCCCCTTCAGTTTCATACTCGGCGTAAAGATCATAGATGTCTCTGCCCAGATCCTTCACAAACAACACACCAACTTTGAGGATGAATTCAGCATTTTAAGCTTGTATGCAAGCTGAATTAGACAATTTAAAACAAAGGGATCAAATTGAGCTGGATACAGCAAAAAAACTGGGATAAGGATTGAAAGTGTGACTTGTGATGAATAATATTTAAAGATTTAGATTTTAGATTTATACGTAAAAAGCCAAAAGAAATAAACAAAATAATATTTGTAAATGCATTGAAATGCATAAAAATATATATCGTTTACATTTTGCTCTGCATTTGACTTGACAGAGAAAGAAAAACAAATCTTGTAAAGTGAAGAAAATGGTAGCATGAAAAGATCAATGAACAAATGTTTGGAGAAAAGAAAAAAAAAACACTTTGAGACTATACATTGACTCCCATAGATTCCCTGCAGACTTACCCAAAGATAACCATGAACACTAGCAGAATAATCCTAACCCTTCCCTCAAGCCAACTATAAAAAGTCTTCACTTTTAAACATAATTTACATTTTGAGGACTTGCATTTTGTCCCCACAAGGAAGGCGAGTCCCCACAATGTGAGTCTAATCCGGTTGGCGTCCCCCCTTGTGAATACATTCAGTCTGACCTGCATGGAGTTCCATGGCTTCACAAAGGTGTTGATGAAGTCCAGATAGTCGTCTGCTTCCTGGACAGATTGAGTCGGGCCGCCGGGCTTGTAGCTGGAGAATACACTCTTGCTTCGGGCTCTGAGGTGGGTCAACATGGTTTACTCCTGGGTCTTAAAACTCAAAAGAACCTGCTCACAGATACACCATTGCAGCTCCCAACACCACCTCAGACATGTACAAAACCTTCATCACACACCTCACTGAGAACACACTAGCTGACAAATGAGTAAACGTGCATGCAAGGATGAGAAACGTTTCCACACTAAATCAGAGACACGTCAACATGCGTACAGCTCAAACAGAGTAATAAAGTAGGAAATGACTCGTGTTCCAATGCAGAGGCTTATCCTCTTATATCCATCTCTTGATCTCCTGCTCTCCTCCCACTTACTCAGACGTCGCAGAACTTTACTGTAATGTAAAATGTATCCGGCGATGGTTTGATTTTGTTAAATTATTTATCAAATTGAATTGCAGAGAAGTGACACAAGGAACTAACAAGATGCTACAACAATACTATGCATTATACATTTGCCAAGATAATCAGGAAAGGATGATTATCAAAAGAAAGTCATTCATTTTTACAGTTAATCGTTTTATTTTGAAAGCCATAAATTCAAATTAATATTGGCAAAATGTAAAGCAACTTATGTGCAGTGGTTGATAAACCGTAAGAACGAGCATGTGATGCGACCCATCCATCCATTTTCCGCCGCTTATCCGGGGTCTGGTCGCAGTGACAGCACACCCTGCAGACCGACCCAGGCTTCCCTCTCACCCGCAACATTTTCCGGCTCGTTCTGGGGGACCCCGAGACGTTCCCAGGCCAGCCGGGAGATGTAATCCCTCCAGCGTGTCCTGGGTCTTCTCGGGGCCTCTTCCCAGATGCGACCCATTTTAATTAAATCTCCACTTGGTGAACACAACAGCTGGTGCCGCTGCTCCGAGTCACTGGTTTTACAGTCGTTGACTCGACTCTTTGAAATATGACATTTGTCAAGTGCAAAAAAGTTAATCTCAGTTACTATTTTATAATTTAATTAGACGCAACATTTAAAAAATGTTAAGTGTTTTGTTGTAATACTAATTTGAGCCACAAGAGGCTGGAGTCCATCACTGAGCGATGTTCTAAATGACTGTTTCCTTCCAGGAGTTTGCATTTAAAAACACAAAATTGGCCGAGCTGTGTTAGCCAGACATGAAACATTTGATCCATAAACTGCACTCGTTATGCAAACTCTGCAGGCAACGGGACAACTGGTAGTCAGACAGTTTGTAATCCAAGTTGTATTAACCAATCACGTGCACGCAGGCTGGGTTTGAATCCAGATGAACAGCAACGCATTGTGGGGACCGTCGAGCTGCACATCTGACATCCCTGCCTGAGTTCAGTTTGTCGTTTTGCACCAGTGAAGACTCGAGCAGTTAAACTGGGATAAGGAACCTTGAGGTACATCTGGTTTGACTTCTCATTCATACTTTATAACAAAACGTTTGGCCTCCGGTTTGGGAAAATTAAGTCTCGTCAAGGTTTCAGATACGAGTCTTTAGCATCAGCACTAAGGAGAAATTAACCCACTAAACTGCTCAGGTTACTATTTTGGACTTTTGTTAAAGTGTGGATAATATGAAGTTATAGAACTTAAACCAAGGTTTTACTTTTCTAATCTCACCACACTTCAGATTCATCGTTTGATTCTACGCCACACACATTTTAATACTTAAAAACCTCCAGTAGGATTTTTTGCTAGGTACTTCTTGCAGCTATGAGGCATCAACAGGTCACTGTTGGATATCTTTGTCAACTATCACCTTAATATTTCCCTTCATTTGAACAACCTAAAAAGCAGCCGCAGACTAAAAGCCAGCCAGCCAGACCATTAAAGACAGGACGCCATGTTTTGAACAACGTTGTATATTAAGTTTTAATTAAAGTGATTTTCAAATCAGTTTCTTCACAGATACAGAGCTTTGAAGTTGTAATAGTATCCCCTCATTGTACAAGGCTAGAAAAAGTTAACAGCAACAGCACACCAACATACAAAATAGTTTGTTTTTTACCAAATTCACTTGTGTCGTTTTCCCCCAGCTTCTTCCTCGCGAGTTAAATACATCGAGCTCCAACCCCGATACAATGCCCAACTATAGCAAAAAAATTATTTAAAGTCAAATGTATACAATCTTATTTACACAAGGAACATTTGATCAAAGTGCATTGAAGAGTCCTGATTGACGGTCATGTCTTTGAGGGATGGTGTGTAAATATATACAATGTTTACAAATGCTGTCCATGGCGATCCTTATGCAGCTTCAATAATAATAACAACAATGTTGAACACTGGCTGAAAAGCTTGTAAGAATGAACTCCATGAGGTACTGTTGGAAAACAAAATATAAAGAGCAAATACAAAAACGCATTCACGACATTGCTGCCCAAATCATGACGTACATAAATAAATCGCACATCTGAGCCAGTTGTATCAGAGGAAGCAAGAAAGTTTGGTGAGGCGTTCATGGGGAAATTTAATCCAGTTTCATATCCTGTCCAGCAGAGTCGATCCGCTTGCAGAGAAACGGCCGAGTCTCCCGCTTCAGTTTGAACACACAAAGCCCAGTAAAAAGGTGATCCAACAGTGGACGTTCACACAATTCACTCAATTGTAGTGAAAAGACAGCGTCGGACTCCGTTGAGGACGGAGGAAAAATATAAATAAAGACATGAAGCTGTGTCCAAAAAAACAACCCAAACCAATAAACCTTACCACTTGATGTATCGAGTGAAAACAGTTATGGACACGTAATTCATTGTAGTATTCACATAATAAATAACATTTCCTCAAGTCATCCTCTCCACAGATAATGACATAATGCACTTCAGAAGGCATGTGGTCGGACTGCAAGGGCTGCTTCTACGGACAACCGCCGGCATGGGACGCCATGCAACGCTACGGGTTGCCATTTAAAAAAAATAATCCAAAAAAACTCCAAAAACCCAGGACGATCATGATAAATCATCTTCTGTGCTCACTATCGAAATCTGGAGACAGAGGGAAGGGGCGGAGACAAAGAACAGGTTTATTCAAATGCTTTTGTGGCTGTTTGTGAGTCATATTTTTAGCATTGCATAGTGCACTTTAGAAACCATTTGTGGAATACTTGAGCCTTATTGTAGATATTTTCTTATACTAAAAAGCATGTATAGCAATGTTCTTTTTTATTCTTAAATCAATTTTTTTTTACCTTAAGTTTAATGTAATTCTGTGTGTAAGAAGGGCCAAGCAAATAAGCTTTCTATTGCACAGAGTAACTGTTATCTGTGCATATGACAATAAAAATCTCATTAATCCCATCTTGAATCTGTTAAGACTGGAAGCAAACATGTGTCCATCCTGTCTGAGTTTAGATTAATCCCTCTAATCTGTGTACAGAGCGATGTGCTCTCATTGCACTAAGGATTACTGAAGACCACAAGGTCAAGGTGAGAGAATAGAGGTCATTGACAATTAGTCTCAAGTGTCTGTGGCAGATTAAAATTATGTAAACTGCCCAGTTGTTCAAACTACCTTAAATGTAAAACTTGTCCCTTTTGCTAAATATTTCCTTTTAAGTCAGAAGTAAATTGAGGAGCGTTGCATGAAGCCCCTTAGATTGTCTTGTTGCCGAAGTGTTCAGCCTCAGGCTGTCAGTCATAACACATGTGCACTTCAGTTGTCATTTTTATGCTTCTCTCCCAGCACCTTTTTTTTTTTTCGCTTGTTAGCTAGCTTCTCCAAAAAGAGACAAAGAATACAAGATCAAAGAAGAAAGCTGAAAGAAAACCGAGAACCACATTGAGCTTTTCATAGTCTTTGGACTGAAGATCACAAAGCACGCAAGTAAATTCAACCTTACAATACACACAGCAGAAGATGCGACCAAATAAGAGAAATCTTTAAACGAAATCAAACTAATGTTAATACACAAGAGAACTACAAAGTGTAAAAGGCCAACAGTGCTAATGTTGACAATTTTTTTAGGAACGCGATCCATACTTTAGTCTCAGAATTTCCTCGTCTTAAAGTACCATACATTCAGCAATTGTCTTTGTTCCACAAAATATGTCTCTTGAGAATGTACGAGTTCCTTGAAATGTTCTCAGGAAAATTGTTTTGAAGGACCCATTCGCAACGCATATGGGATTGCTTAAGTAGCAAAGTGTGAATACTTAGATGTGGTCAGGAGTCCCCTTCAGGAAATCCTTCTGGGGATTTTATGTTGTGTTTATGCATGTTTAGGATTTTTTTTCTAATGGCAACCTTTTATCATTTAAGAGGGCTAGTAGTTTTTTAGGGCACTTAGGGCTGTATCAGATAGACGGAGATGACCGAGAGGTCGTTTACTCACTGCAGGGTAGGTGTGCCCCACGTTGGCGCCGTGTCGGGTGATGTCGATGTTAAGGTCTTCTTCTGTGGTCTTCAGGTAGACGGGGTTGTCAAAGTTCATGCTCTTTTGGTTCTTTAGTTGCCAGTTTCTCCACATCAGGTAGCCGCCCCCTGCCGCCATCGCCAGCAGCACTGAGCAAAGGTACAAAGACACTCAGATAATTCATAATTGTCAGCATTAGGGCTGATATGCAGGCATTTATATGAAGCCTTTTCTGTAGTGAATTCACTCAGCATATGGGGTCTTGTTTTACTACGCAACTATTTCAAGCTTTGACGACTGTATTCAACTACAAGACATTGTACCGCGTTTGTTTCAATACATACAATAAAAGACAGAATAATGAGAGTGTGAGTTTTGTACGCACAGACAGGCAGTATGGCCCAGGCAGCAGTAGACCCTCTGGCTGTGGAGTCCACCTGGATCGACGTGCTCACGTTTGCTTCTGAGACAAAAACAAAGCACAGGTCAACACTTACACCCAATACAAACTTTCAGGACATCATGTTCAGTTAAAGGACACGTTGAAAAGGAAAGTTGTCAAAAGTTAGACTGACATGTCAGATGGCTAGCGTGTGCATTTGATCATTAATACAAAGAGCTGACCTAAAACTCCTCAAGTGAAGGACGTCTATTGAGGGATACTGGGAGACAGGACCACAATGACAATGAGGTAATTCGGAGCGTTTGTGTCAGAGAGGAGTGAGTGACACGACTGGCAAACAGCTCGGCTGAAAGACTTAAGGACAAAAACTGGCAGGAAGAACATGAGTTAACAAACAGTCGGACTGCTCTGCTGCCAAATGCCTTGGTGATGTCATCAACACAGACTACAAAAAAATTCTAATGCGTTCAGATCCAACCTGTGGCACTCAGCCCATTCATTCCTGCTGTGAAAGTAAATCTTTACAGAACAGTTCACAGGAAATTACAAAGACTTTGAGTAATGCTGGATACAAAAGACAACAGTGAAGTTGAATTTCTTTCAAACAGAGGAAACATTCCATGGGAAGATTTATTTTCAGTGGCAGCGTGGTACACATTTGGTGCTCAGTGAGTATTCAACAGCAAGACTATGTTTAGGGATTGAATCAAATAATGTTGCATTCATTGCATTTTAAGAAGGAACATTTAACCAAGTGCAACAGTGGGTTTTAAACAAAGGGGCTCCAGGGCACAGAGAAAGAAGATTTATCAGGCTTTGATACACAAGCAGTACTTAGTAGGTTCAGTTTGATGCTAGTTTGTCTTTTCATTGGATTTGTTGAGCATAAGTCTGCTGATAATCCATATTCATTTTTAATTTGTAGACCCTGTACTAATCATGGTCTGCACTTTGAGTTCCCATGGAATATAGATTTATTTTGTGTTTCCCAGAAAGCTGAAATCACAGAGTGAGACTTTAGAATCTCAGACTCTTTTCTGCATCACTACATACTTCTCATACAGCGTTGTTGCATTACTGCACACAGACTCACATTCATTTAACTATACAACCATAGTGGCACTTGGTTTTGGTAGTTTGTTTGTACTTCCCAGTGTGGGCCACTAGGTGCTGCTCTGCTCCAGGGCTGTACTTTCAGACACATTCTCTGGTGCAGAGTTTGACGCTAAACTAAAATATCTTCCTCAGCAGCTCAGTCTACAGCAACAATGGATCAGAACATAACACTGTGCACATGCATCCAAAGTAGTAAACAGTTGTGCATGTGCAACTAACTGAACTAACTGATTAGATTAAAGTCATGAGAATGTTGTAATCAGAAAACAAGAACTCAGCCACCGTTGTGTTGCTGATCAGGGCCCCCCGTTTCAACTAACCACATTTTTCAGAGGATTAGGAGAGGAAACACGTCCTTCTAGCACAAGTTTACTAAACGCATTTTAAAAACTTGAAATGTTGTCTGAAAAAATGTCTGAAATGTTTACATGACTGATCAATCTCGCTTTTTATTTCAGCCGTATGCATTTAGCCAAATGCATACAGCTGAATAAAAAGCCTCAAATTTGACCCAAAACGAACACACAGCACATGCATAGTGCAACTAAAATCCAATCGTTGATGAGAAAATAGGAGCGGCACAACAACATCAGGACCAAAACATTTCCCCAGCTATACGCCGATCATAGGGCAACGTCTGTGTTCATTTTATCTTTGAATAGATTCAACATTGGGATACAATAAAAAGAGAAATGTGTAGAAAGCAATACAGGACACATTTTGCAATGAGATAAGAGAAATTTCCAAAACAGAAAAATCTAGCCGGAGAGAAAACTAGAGTAAGATCTAAAGATCATACTATGTTATTGGCAATAAAAAAAGCACATCAGCAAGCCACATGTCAAAGGTTAGAAGCAAAGCTGAAAACCATTAGCACAGAGACTCAGTTTACTACTCACTACAGACTTGTTGTAGCTCACAACTTTCAGGCCCGACTCATAGACCAGAGGATAGTTGGAATAGATGTCCAGTTTAACAAATACAATGGAAAACGCCAATTGATTCCACCGTAAGGAAGAAGCCCAGCATGCTTAAGAGTCAGCAGACGGTTTTACCTGGGGGTGGGTGTATCAGAGCTTTCCCATCATCCTTTGAGGGACCTTTGGTAGAATGGTCTGTCACAGAGAGAGCCAAGAGTCATGCTTTTGATAACAAAATAAGCTACAGAAGTTGCCCCATTTTTAAACTGTGCACACGCAAAGTAGGCCTTTGAAAATAGACCAGATCTCAGGAGACTAAAGTAGTAAATAAACGCTCTGATGAACAGAAAAGGGATCCTGCTTTCATCTCCAAAAGAGCAGCCATCACCAAGCAAAGACACAAAACCTACATCCATAACACCATCGACAACACGCACAAACTGAAGCAGCTTTACAAATCGAGTGACACAATCCTCATGGTTTTCCCTTCAGTTAGACACACAGCCAGCTAGAAAAGGGAGTGGACGACATTCAGAAGAAATTTAACGGGTCTGAAGCCACAATGCACAGTAAACTGTATTGATCACAGCAGCGCTACAATCACAACCGGCAGCTGCAGCAACAATAAAATCCTTACAGGCGAATCAATGCAGCCTTGATTGCGGCGGCAGCAAAGTGTTGCTGTGTTTACTGTGAAAATCCCAGGGCCGTTAGGTCTCCTGTGTAGGAGTTGGAAATTAATGCATATCGTTCTGCCAAACAGTAAGCACGGTTTTCAAAGCCTTCAGCTACAGGACACTAAACAAGTCAGTAAGCCGAGCAGCAAAAAAATATAAATTCACAATCCTTTTAATGTTTGCTAGATATTTAGAGTACTGCAATGTTTTAGAATTACACTCCTATAACACGGTTGGACACACAATGGTCAGGTAAACAAAAAAAAGATATCAGGATGACAGTTGATGCAGCGATATTATCTGTTTTGCGCCACACTTTCTTCCTATCTGAAAACCACAATCTAAAAAGCTACAGGTTCAACTAATGATTAATAATATTTTACTAAGTGGAGACCTATCATACATTTTACCCTGAGTTTGTTCAGCCTGACGGAAAGATCTCCTCTTTGCCTTTGAAGGCGGTTAGTTTAATCCCTCAATGGTATCTTCAGGTTCCACCCCTGAAGTGAAGAGCATTGCTTTTTACTTTCTTTTACTAACGAGATTAGAGCCGGTCAAAGCTGCAACTGCACAATGCCCTACAGTTCCTACTCCCTTCAGCTGCAATAGCTGTAAAATGGGATAACTATGTCAGCTGGAGGTTCAGTAAAAAGCACCGAGGCTTTTGGCTACAGCCCAACTAGGAGCAAGGTGGAGGAGCATTCAGTCAGTGACAGGCATCCCTCTTTAACTCCTCCCACACTAGTCGCACAGTCAAAATGTACAAGAAACAAACTGGCGTGTAAACACAGCTGTAGAAACACAGGCATGCACACAAAAACGCTCACGAGTCAACCGGAGTATGCACAAAAACGTGCAGAAGTGCCCACACCGAGCGTCTTGGATAATAAAAAGAAGAAAAAAAAAGCGTTTGCATGAATTAACATCCTCAGAAACGCACAAATTAACATGCTCAGAAACACACGACTGCATGCACTCAAGCTGTAAAAAATTTTAAAAAAAAAAGTGTAGTGTCTTTATTCCTGCAGAGAAGAACTCATTAAAAAAAGCACAAAAACACTGTCTGGGTGGTACACTCTAATATCACAGGGGTGGTAAAAAGCCTAGAGGCAGTTCCAGATTACCAAACAGCCCAAGAGGAGAACAGTCCGGCTGAAGGGACTTTCTCTACGAAGTCCTTTACATTTCTGTAAAGGACCAGGCAGGCTGTAAAGCGGCTGCGGAGCTGGCAGACTTGTATTGGTGCAGAGTACTAGTCTCTCCCTACTTCCATTCAAAATTGTATTTATTTTTTAATCAAATGGGTCTGGTGGTCAAATGCATGCAATAATGAAGTATGGGTGTCTGTATGCTTCAACTGATTTGCTTGTTGAATGGCGGCACCTTTGTTACTTCAGCTTCTTTGTACAACAACTGGGGGCTTTTTGTTCCAAATAGTTGGAATATTTTAAAGTAATAATGTCTAAATTTACTCTGTACATATGACAGTAAAAGCTTCTTGAATGCAGATGACAGCTATTCTATACAATTAACTTTATTTTGCTCAGTCCTTTTAACATATAATTACAATAAACTTAGGTGAAAAAAATAAATAAGGCACACTATAAAAGATATAACAGTATTGCACAAAAAGAAAGAAAGAAAAAAAAAGAAAGAAAAAGAAACACTTTTATTAATCCCTTGGGGAAATTCTTCTCTGCATTTGACCCATTCTTGATGAAGGAGCAGTGGGCTGCCCTGTGAGGCGCCCGGGGAGCAACGAGGGGTTAAGTGTCGTGCTCAGAGACACTTTGACGTGTGAACTGTGGGGGGGACTGGGGATCAAACCGGCTACCTTGTGGTAACGGGACAACCACTCATCCCCCTGAGCTACAGCCGCTATGATAACATAATAGTATCTTTATACACTGCATACAAGTGAATTCAAAAGGAATTTAGTAAGAGACACGTGTAATTTTTTACTTATTTCTCCAATATAACACTTTAACCCGAGAAACATTTGAGCTATATATATATAATTGGTGCAGAAAAAGATGGACAGGCTGCACAAACAAAGAAACTCTCAGTTCTTACAAGAAAGTAAAGAGGAAAAGTCTTAAAGAAAACTGAAGAGGCTAACTAGGCAGACTCTCACTCAGGGACGGAGTTTCCTGGGAGATGTTCCAGTACTTTGTCAACACTAGTGTCTCGCTCTGCAGTTTGAGTCCAATTAGGAGTGCATGTGCACTGAATCCAGCCGTCAGGTTCCCATCTGACGCTGCTTCAATATGAAAAGGCTAATCTTTGGAAGTGCAGAAAGGAGCTGGGCGGTTAAAGACTAAAACAACTCTGATCAGGGAGAGTACAACGTTTTCACAGCAATGAAAACGAGACTGATGGAGGGTGGGGTTACAGATAGATAGATCTTTTAAAATGCCAATATGATCATATCAAATGCAACATGGAAAGTAATGATCAAACAAGTACTTTGTCAGAGAAAACAAATTTGAGGGCTCAAGAAATAGTTTCCCAGTTTGGTGAGATTTTTACTTTCTTGCACACAGCCCTGACCTTAATCATCCAACACTTTTGGGATGAACAGGAACGCAGCCTGAGAGCTAGACTAGCAACAGAACAAAGAACTGCAGTCAAGTTGCAAAATCTCATGGAAAGGTTTCCCAGAACAGTGGAGGCTTTTATCGTAGCAGAATAACTTCCATAGCTTTAGAATGCCTTGTTCAAATCATCACACGGCCATTTGCAGCCACATCTCAATCACAAATCCATAGAATGGAAGGTAGCTCAGACTAAATTAAGCAAAGGACAGAGCTGAACAGAGTGGAATGAGCATCAACCTATTGGGAACTCTTTTCCCCTTTAAGACAGAGGACGAGAGAGCCGCAGCAGAGATGTGAACGAGGACGGAGTCGAGACTTGCCAAAAAGACTCAACTGGATCAAAACAATCGCTTCTGTTCAGCTGTCAGATTATGAACACAGACAGCTGGGCTTGTGGCTGGCATGGATACAGATACAAGACCACTCGCAGAGGGAACACACTCACACCAGAGAAACATGCTAGAGCGGCTCGAAAACAGAGGAAAAAGGGGAGGGAGTGAGAATAAGTCTCCTTTGTTGCATCAAAGCCAGTTTAACCCGAAGAATTAGATTCAAATAATTCCTTTTCTTACAATTTATTCTGTGTTTTGGAGATGAGATCCATCATAACGCTCAGCCCCTTTTGCCTTTTGTTTTGAAATCAATTGTATAAAAGAGGCCCATTGAAGATGAGCAGCAAAGTAAAGAAGACAAAGCAGGGAAGAATGCACAGGGTTGATGTGTGTACAATAAGTGAAATAATTCACGTTGAGCCGCTGCAAGTTTATGGTGTTTAGTGCCCCCCTGGTTTGTCCAGCTCAAGCATAAAAAGGCAACAACTTTCCCATGGCGCTATCCACACTGTCCTAAAGGCAGCAAAAGACTAATTGAAGATAAGTCAGGTTATCGGTAATGTTTACCTCACATTCCTTTAAGTTTCCATTTAAAATAATTATCCTTTTCTTGAAATACTTCCAGTTTTCGTCCTATAAACCCATGAGCCCCTATGGATTATTAATATTCCAGCAAAAATAAGCAAAATGACATAACTATGGTCTCCTGTTGGCTCTGTAACAAAGATTAAGCACAGGCTAAACGCAAACATTTCCATACATTATGGGGACACACACGGACACACACACCACGTTAAATTACATCATTCCTCTACAGTATAATAAATGCATCCATTTTCTCACGAAAGATACTCCCCCTGTAAATCTAAATTTCTTCAGATTTAGAGTTGGATGAATGAGTTTCCCCTCACCATTACAGGCAAGGTGAATGTCCCGTTTCATAAATATTGTTGTCATTGAGTCCTAAAGGAGATCTTACATGGTCATGCATACATCACAAGTATGGCGTTTTTTTAAATTATAGAAAACTGTCTAAATGAATGCAAGAAGGCATAATTTAATGTTGCAAATTGTAGTTTGCATGTTGCATCGCCGTGGTCCTGGTGTAAAAAAAAAAAAAAGGAAAGAGATGCTTAAATAAGCAAAATAAATCATGTTTCACCAGCGTTGTGCAATGACTCACCAGGTCTGCAGCGTTGGCCATCAGCAGCCAGTTCCTGCCCCTCTGGACAGACACAGGTGTATTTGGGGGAGTGTTTGTTGATTTGCGGTGCAGGCAGACACATGTAGCTACAGCCTCCGTTTTCACCCCTCTCTGCACACCAGTTAGTGCCTGCACACAAAGGCCAACAGATCTGATTATTTTAACAATACAAGTTAAAAAATCTGCAATAAAGATGTAGTACAGCAGTCATTCAACACACACGATTAAGCCAGTGCTGGAGTAGGCGGATATTTCCATTCCCATGGGATAATGTCTTCCAACTGCTTCCGATATATTTGTCACACATGTGCGAGTCATCCCACAAACAAAATCAGTCTTTTGCTTAGAATAGAAAGTTTGAATAACAGTTCCATAATAAAGTAAATATTTAACCTTTAACGCATATGTCCATGTGGTAGCAAGTAAGACTTTTGCCAAAAAGCAAAAACTTACTGGTTCCTTCCTTCCATAAACAGCGGCTAGTGTCAATAACTGCAGCATGATGCCGACAAAAACACTAATCATAGTTCATTCTTACTGAACCCTTTGTCATGGGTAATTAGTCATTTTTGATTCTCTTCATTAACTCAGCGCAGAAGATAGCGGAAAAAAAAGAGCACCTGAAACACTCAAAAATCGAGGTTGCTCTGGCATCATAGCCTGCAGGACACCAATAATATGATTTTCCAGCTCAATAATCTGTCATGTCCATCCTTTCCCCTTGGCCCTCTACTCGTTCCACTCCCAGCAGGGTCTTACCTGACAGCTGGATCAACTCGTGGTACACGATGATGTCCTGGGGGTCATTCAGGTTGCTGGCCAGAGTCACCACGTCGGAGCCTGTGAACTTGTTTGCGCCGTAGATAGCTTTATTTTCTCCATCTGTCCAGAAGACTCGATCCTGGGGAGAGGACAGGAAGAAAAGCACATTTCATGGCTAATAACTACAGAGCTGGAACAGTTAGATTCCACAGAAGGGAAAGAAGTTGAACAATGGCCATTTATCAAAACGAAGGAAAAGTGTCATCCATTGTTCAACTTCTTTTGGGTTTAAATAAGTATTGCTAGCGGTTGGTTAAACCCATCAACGCCGCGGTAACTTACAGCAGTTTGTTACAGCCTTAGTATGCACATCATCAGTTTGTGCATACGTGCAGAGGGTCACAATACGGGGTTCACAGTCTGGCGCACGCAGAGCACAGCCTGTAGATTAATGCACAAAACCTATGGCCATATGCCGTCGCCGGATCCGCCTGCAGGTTTGGTCCAATACAACAGCAATGAAGAGACCGTAGAGTATACGTTGAGGACAAAAATCAGTGCTGCAGTGCCAATCTCTCTTATTTGGGGGAATTTAGATTGTCAGATTTAAACATTATCTCTCGCACCAAACAAGGAGTCCAAGATCGGGCTAAGAAACCGAACCACCAATACAGTAGTCTTGCGTCACTACAATCAAACAGAAATCTTTCTGTAAAAACAAACACAGCTTGTTCATGGCAAAGCTTATTTTCCCCATTTCAAGATGAGAAACTGATTTCGAAGGAGATTTGAGAAAAAGGTTGCACGGTATCTTTTTAAAAATCCCATTGACGTGATATTTAATCATTAGGTTTGGATGATTTCCCCTCACAAATGGGAGTGAGGGAGTTGTAGAGCTTAAATACTACGCTCAAAAAGGGAGATGGAGGGAGTCTACATCACAGATGCAAACATTTGTATGCCAAGACCATCTATGTGGCAGTCCTGCGCTGCACTTTGAGTATAAACATGTCAACATGAGCAGGAAAAGCAGAGATTTTGATTGACAGGTGGTCTCTGTTAAGTGACCGATTAGAAGTTGATCACATTAGCCGAATTTAGGGAGATGCTGAACAGGGTTTTAATAAAGCTATAACTATTGTGTCATTGTACACCATTTAGTTATTTAATGTAACATTTGTGCACTGTGTCAGGCTGAAGCAGTACTTTAAGCACATGAGCCTGCATGTGAATAAATGTGGCAGCTGTCTGAGCTAGAGCGAGGTAGCAGTTGTATGAGTGGGTGGTGGTGAGAGACAGCGATGGAGCCACATGTCCATGAATCAGACACGACTGATATTAGAAAAGCCAGGTTTTAACCAGCAGAGATCATCGTTAGTGTGCCTGTCCTCAACATTAGGCCATTATAGTTTTCAGATACAAGACTTACTCCACCAAGTGCAGCTTCTTTCTGAGAGTCCATCCCCACAGTGTGGATTTGAGTTTTTGGTCTTGGCACATACAAATGGTGAAAGTCAAGTGTAAAGTGAATAAGACTGCCTTCATGACATATCACTGCACATATAAGGGCAGCTGTAGCCAAAAGCTGCCAAACTTAAACCAACTGTCCACAAATACCACCTTTTACTGTAGATGACAACAATGTAACAATGAAAGAACCACCACGCCTTTGCCTTGTGGCAGTAAATCCCAGATTGACGTATCAAAGCATTTAGCCCGATATGATCTTCAGTTTTCTGGGAGTGGCGTAGCACAACAGGCTTTTATGTCACTGAAGCCTCATGGTCAGCTTAGTCGCCTGCCTCTCGACCTTGTAACCACTTTGAAAATCAACACTTTGTGCTGTAATCAACAGCAGCGTCTGAATCCGACTGCGATTAGATACTTCCAATGTTAGGTAAAATTGTGTTGTACATGGCATGAACTAATTGTAATGCTAAATGCTTAAGTCAGTCATAAAGTTAAATTAAAACCCTGAAAATCTCATTCAACGAAATGGGGCAGTTGGAGGGAAACTGTTTGGGAATAAACGCCCTAGCGAGTTGCGATTCAGCGCCAAAAAAAAAAGAACCTCATGACGTGTCAGCATTTGTTTCAGGAATTTCAAGCGGGATCTTTGTACATATTATGAAGGTCCTGTGTAAAAGAGAATATAACAGCAGCAGTACCTCAAACACAGTGAGAGCAAAGGGATGAGCCAGGTATTCCGAAGACTGGAGTACTTTCTTCCTGTTGTCTCCGTTCAGGTCGACGCTACAGAGCATGTGAAGCTTCGAGTCAACCCAGTACAACCTGCCTTTGATCAGATCTGTGAAGATGAAGCATAAAAAGAAAGGTCATAGAAGGCAAGATAAGAAAAACGAGTGAACAGAAAAGTGGATTGGAAATGGGAAACAGGAGTGAAAAGACAACAGGACAGAAAAAGAAAGATTACACAAGGTAAGAAAAGAGTGAAATAAGGGAGAAGCCAAGATAAACATTGAATAAAAGTGTGTTGATGGGAAATTAGACCAAGGAGAAGAAGAATAGAGGGACGGAAGAACACAGAAGAGGAATGGCAGGTAGAGATAAGGAAAAAAGAAAGAGGGGAAGAGAGGGAATCAAAATCAATACAACATTTCACTAATGACAAATTGATGGCTTTTCCTCAGTCACAAAGAGGGAGAAAGAGAGATCCAACAGAGGAGAGCATTGCGATATTGGATGGTATGGATACAATTTAAATACTGAAGTAGAAGCATAATAGTGTAGGTCTTAAATTTTAGTCAATGCAAGTATTAGCACTGCAATTAATTGAAGTGGCAGTTGAAGTAAAAAAGTAAATAAATAGGGGCAGATCAAATTTAAATGCCCTCAGAGTCCAAACGTTAGTTCCAGTCCAACGGCTGATAAGTTCATAAACTAGCTGAAAAAGCAGCTTCAAGAGGAAGGAACTATAGCTGCTGTGTAACAGTGCATTAAGTGGAACGTTGAAACCGCAGTGAAGGAAAATGTGGTATTAGCACTTGTGGACGGGTCATTGTTTGTGTGTGCGCATTCCTCACCCAGGGTGATGCCATTGGGCCACTGAATGTCTGTTGCCACCAGGACCCGTCTGTCCACGCCGTTCATACCAGATTTTTCAATCTTGGCAGGTTCGCCCCAGTCGGACCAGTACAGAAATCTACAGAGCCAACACAAACACACAGAGCAAGTACTACAGTTACAGTATTGCTTAAAGTTAAAAGGTTTTCACCAGACTTCAAAACACAAACTTCACCCACCCAGACAGCGGATCCACAGCAATGGATGCTGGTTCTTTGAGTCCTCTGTTCAACAGAACTTTATGCTTGGTTCCGTTGAAGTTGGCCACAGAAATAGTTTTGGTGCCGAGATCAGACCAGTACAAGTTTTTATAGATCCAGTCCACGGCGATCCCAACGGGAGTCTGGACGTTGTCGATCACTTTCTTGTGGATGCCGACTTCTCCTCGTTTGTCTAGCACAGTGCTGTGAGGCAAAAAAAAGGTTCAGTCGAGTCAAAACATGGCCACATCAGTTATAACTCTTCAATTAATTTTCCACAATACAATGATACACTGAATGACACTAGGTGTTCCCCCCCCCAAAAAAAAAATCCCAAAGGCTTTTTTTTTCCATAAAAAGACATAAAAAGTCTGATGAATTCAACTTTGAACTAAGATCCTGAACCATGGTAATTAATAGCACACGGCATGGCGCATTCGCTAAACATAAAAGCGCAGCTGAGGCTGACAGAATATAAATAGTTTTGCAGGCATTTGGCAAATTAAATTGTTGACCTGATTATAGAGTCTGAAGATCACCAAAGTGAGAGAGTGTAAATCTACCTGTACATAGCCCTCTGGCCGAGGTCAGCCCAGAAGATCATCTGCTGATTATAGTCTGCATCCAGAGCCACCGTGTTCCTCTGCTGCTCCACGATTTGAGTGTACTCCTTCCTCTCCAGACCCAGCCGACGGATGTCACGACGGTTAGTAAAGATCAGGCAGGGCTCCTTACCTGAGGACAGAAGGACGAGGTTAAGAGCGGGACAAAAAGAAGGTTTACCAGCCTTCAAAATGTAACTGGTTGCTCCGTTTCAGTGACGCTGAAGACATTTCACAACCTTTAAATAGGAGTCTGATTGAAAGGTCTTTGGTATACTCAAATGTTTTAAATCCAAGCGTGTGGGCTCTTTTAGCCTTTCACGTTATCCAGAATCTGTTTGAATGACGCAACCCAATTACTGATCTGTTGACAACATATAACCAGGATATCATTAGAGTAAAAACAGGATGCATTGTACAAATGATTGATTGTAAATGAGTTAATAGGATTGTATGACAAATAATTTCGAAGGACTGTGATTGTCTTTGGTCACTTTTGCAGTTAAAAGGACCATTGTGCTGCCTGTTGACAAACAGCATGTGATCACGAGACAGGAGGATGGCTGCTACATCTCCGGCATGTGGTCACTACACAAGAGGATGACCGCTACATCTCCAGCAGCAGGACAACTCTAGAGTGTTATTAGTGTATGAATCTTAGTAGTTCTCAATCAGTTAGTCAAACATATCAAAGAATATTCATACCAAACCAAATGTATGAGAATTGTCTCCCTGTTACTAATTTGACCAAAGGGTTTATTATGGACGATAATATATTATTTGAGAATTATCAACGAGTTATGAATCAAAGCAGCCCAATACAACAGCCCAGGTCAAATCACCTTGTTGGAAATTATGTTACATTTTATCTAACTTGATGAAAAAGGTGGACCAAATACCACTCAGTATAACCCATTTCAATACAACAGCAAGCATTTTTATCTCCAAAACACAGGACGGCAGTATGTTGTTGTGGTGCGGTTCACTGCAATGCTTCTAAAAAAGACATCTCAAAATATATATTTGTACAATATAAATTCTCGTTTGAGTTTTTTGAGCAGAAATCATGTTTATAGACAAAAGAAAGCCTGAGACAAAGACAGAAAAGCAGTTAACATTTAGTGCAATACTTCAGTGTGCATCTCATATTTCAGGCAGTTTGACTGTATTCTCAGTTGCTGACTCACCGACAGCCTTGCAGACTCCGGTGGTCGGATCCATCTGGTAGCCGTTGTGGCATTCACATTTGTAACCTCCCTTCAGGTTGATGCAGATCTGACTGCAGATGCCGGGGTTCATACACTCATTGATGTCTGCAAACACAGAGAGAGAAACACGAAGCGATGAGGAACCGAAAACAGAGGCAATAAAGCTGGTATTCGACATGTTTAACACGCAAGTCTGCTGAGCACTTTAATTTGGGCAATCAGGCATTTGCTTAAGGATCTGCTGCAACGCAAAAACTATTTAACACTTTCCTGAAGCATCCCCACGATTCCTTTTTATGATATTGTAAGCTTGGGACAGACAGTGACAATTCTACCTAACTATAACTGCCGTTTATGTTACCCCAGAACAAGCTGCTCTCAAACCTAAAAAAGTAAATATACACGTTTTCCAGGAGTTTATTTGTTTATACCTCGGAGGAGTTATCTGTGCAACTAGTGGGATTCATTCCAGATGGGATTACATTTCCTAATATCCAAAGAAAGCAACACTTGAGGCCAAGATTGCCTCAATAAGAAAACTGTCAGATAAGTGCCACCATAAAAAAGGATAGTTCCTTAAAAATAAAAACAAGTCACATTAGACACTTATACCTTTAAGACCAGAAGTGCACAACAACATGTAAATTAGTGAAATGTCTTGCAGTCACACCACCAGTCAGTGTCTGACATGGCCAGGATTTCTAAGCAAGACAAAAAACAAACAAAAAAGAAATCCATCTCTCCAGTCCATTTTCTTGTCAAAACATTCAGGACAATAACCAGACAAGGATGTTGTGATTTGAGATTAATTTTGAGTGCTTGTGATGTTTAAAGTCAACAGTTCCGTCTTTCATACAATTGAGTGCCTTGAAACAAATGTCAGAGAGCAACAATGAGCTGTGGCATTTCTTTCCCCAGAAGGAGTATTTAACTGAGTCAGAGTCTTAAAAACATGGCACTATTGAAAACGTTGACTAGTGGAATAGCAAACTGTTTTTTGACCAGTAAAAAGGGTTTTTTTTATAATTTTTTTTAAAAAAAATGTTAAAAGCCAACAAATATGGATTGAAGCAGAATATCTTTTTAGATAAAAAAAAAGAAGAAGTGAATTTTAGAAATGACATCTACCTAAAAAGATGTGGTCAAATTCATTCAAGACATTACATTTGAATTAATGTGTCTGGTGCCCAAAAGGCTTTGACCACATGCTGCTTCATCATAGAAGGCTTTGATGTTTTAAATGTAAAAAGATCTCTGTAGGGTGCTTTCCATCATGTTGTCGGACACAATAATCCAAGCCCGTCGGTGGTAAAATCAAGGACTTAAAAGGACAAGCATCGACGGCGGCGCGTTGCCTTGCGCAATTACGTTACAGCCTATTGAGCAGCTGCCGTGTGCACAGTTCATAGTCAATATTGGACCAATTATACAAAATGATTGTCCCCATAAGTCAGTTAGACAATGTAAAGGTGCCCTACCTCCACAGGTCTTGTAGTCTATGAGCTGAAGTCCGGGTGTGCAGTCACACTCAAAGCCGATCACCATGTCTTTGCAGATGTGAGAGCAGCCGCCGTTGTTCAGGAGACACTCGTTTAGATCTGAAACGCATGAAGTAAAACAGGCTTTGTCATATCTATAGGATGAGTCGTGAAAGCAAGACAAACCGTGGATAACATCTTGATTAGTAATCGCGTCCCACTCACGTCAGTTAACAGAAAAATGTAACAAATGTAACAGCATTTTGGTTTCATTTCGGGAAACTAGCAAGCAATAATACGATGATCAAAGTGTGGATTCAAACTGACATTAGAAGGATGTTGCAGTATGTCCACTACACATACTTTAATAATTAAATTAAAATGTAGACTTTGTATTCCCGAGTATGTAAATTCTTAATTTTAACGGGATTATTTACAAAAATACTATTTCTTGCAGTCCCCATTTCCTTTGTTCAATTGAGAGAGGAGAACAGTTCCTTTCTCCTCACTTTGTCAAAGCAGGCAGTACACCATGATGGAAAATAAAATGGGAAATTCAGCTCACCAACAACATTATGCGTTAAAATATATATTTTTAATTTGATTCTTAAAATGTTTAACATAATATGCCAATCTTTTCCGATTGGGACTGAGGAGTTTGGTATTCCGATAGTTGGAAGCATAACTTTTAGCCGAGTTCTTTGATCCATGAAAGAGAATTATTTAGAAGTACTATTCGTTCTTGCACGCCAACATAACATGCTGGATTTTATATTAAACCGAGTGCAACAGAGAGGACCATCATGTAGGTTTACCATGTTTGCTAAAATTAAACTATTATTTCAGGTATGGACACTATCCTGGACTAAGAAAAGGACATTTTAACTGAAAAGCAATTTGTGTTCTCCACAGTCGTCAGTCTTCATTCCTCATGTTGGTTTAACGCATCAATGAACAAAAATTTGCATTCTGGGAACCCTACCTCAAATATTTATAGTTCAAACGGTTTCATGCTGCTGACATTTAGAGCGGATAGCTGGAAAGCAGTACAAGACCTTTTTTTTTTAAGTAGTGACATTTGCAGATTACAGTAGACTAATGCACTGTGGGTTGATCACGGCTCAAACTACAAGACCATCCAGTCACAGGTAGACGAATGCAAATACACAAAAATCAAACAGTCAAACAGCTGATCAGTCAACATTTGTTCTGCCACTCAGTGGGCATGACATAAGCTTCTGCAACAGTTAGTCTTAAAACAAAGATTTCCTGTGGACGCATACTACTCTACATGAATGAAGATACACTGAAGAGATGCAGGCTTGAGCAAAGTAATCCCACATTTTTTTGCACAGGGCTCCAGGAAGCTTCATACAGTCCGGCTGTTTGTATAAACATTATTCTAGCACATGTAGAAGGCAAATAAGGCCGCGTTATAGTCAAGTTGTGTCTGATTCTGAGGCTGCAATAATGTTGGTAAAAAATATTGATTATATTCTAGAATGATCTATAACATTGAAAAAAAAAAAAATGCATTTCTATGCCTCTGCCAACTAGTCAAGTTGCCAACTAGTCAAGTTGCAGTTCATTATCCATGTCTGTCCAAGTTATTGCCAACAAAGAGGTGTGAGATTCATTTTTCACACGGCAGACAGGAATATCTGCTTTTCCATTTTTTTACTCACTGCATTCCTTGACCGGTTCGTCGCTCCAGTCAGGACAGTCTCGGGCCTTGTTGCACACTTTGCTCATCTCGATACACTCCCCGCTACGACACTTGAACTTCTCTGGTCCATTACACTGGCTCACTGTGGCGAGATAAAGGGTGTCACACGTGAAGGGAAGCAAATGCTTACATGAAACATTTTGATTATTGTATACAAAACTTGTCCCAGATAATCTCATCACGAGATTCAAATGAGTCACTGTACATCAGGATACAACTGCTTTTTAACAGTTTTGCTCGTCTTTGTATAGAGCCAAGAAAGCCTTTCGCCTTTGCACCCAGTCTTTATACTAAACGCGCCACAGATCCATTGCTGTACTTGCTACAAAAGATACGAGTGCGGTATTGATCTTCTCATCCATCTCAAAAGTAGTAATATGCTTTTGTGCAAATCAACTGCATTCCCACCAAAAAATTCATTAAAAGTGCCAAACTCATCTGAACTTTAGCAAGCGAGCCTGCAAACTATTTTCAGGTTAGAATGCGAGAGAAAAAAAGATATTGTAAGTTATTAAACTATTATGTTTTCAGCCTCACCAACATGTAATCTCTGAGCGAGAATTTGACTGAAAACCAACTTTAAAGAGTTACAAGTTTGTATTTGTTCTTGCTCCAGGAGCATAAATCTTTGCAACACTCATGGAAACAAGATAACAATGTGTTTTTTGGTACATTTTCTCCTGGATGAAAACAGCATTGGATGGTTTAAAAAGCCTTTCAGACATCAAACGGTGAACCGATACTCGGCTTGTGCTCTTGTACAAAAGCAGCGGTGGATTGTGATGTTTACACTTCCATATTGGAGCATCTTCAGTACACTAAACACAGACACTCAGCTTCTGAACCTCAGGACAGCCTGAGGTAGAATGTACAAAAGGAAACTCATCCAAAGAGAAGAAACAAAATGTTTCAAAAGCATCCTTCTGCATCGTCTTGGTTAACTGACTCTATATGTCAAAATATAAATAAAACAATTTATGTGTGTGGACGCAGCCATGCAGAGCACATACTATTTTTGCAGCCGACTTCGTCTGATCCATCGGCGCAGTCTCTGTGGCCGTTACACTGCCTGCTGCCCAGGATACAATTTCCGTCGTCACATTTGAACTGATCCGTTCCACAAGAGCGAACAGCTGCCAAGGACACAACAGAATTACACATAAAGTAGTGCATAAGCAATTTGTTCATTTAAAATCATGCAATTAAACATTGTAATTTATCAATAAGAGAAAAATGAAAATAAATGGAATTCCTTTTTTATATGTCAGTTAAAAGAGTCTTTGATTTCAGGCCCACATTGCATCCCAACACTCCCAAACTCATCTTAAACACTCAACAGCGACTCAATTAGCTGGCAAGCTTAAGTCAGCGTTTCCCCTACCATTATATTAGGGTGTGGGGTGGCCCCCTGAAATAACCACCCATCCCCCTGTAATCTTCTCTATAATCGCCAGATCACAATACGTCATTTACGGTTCTCTTTCCTATAGAACAGATCTACACCTTGTGCTGTTATTAAACAAACTGAACGGCCGTATTTTATTGACAGGATCTACACAACAGCTTGTCATTTCTGTCTCTACGTGGTCGCAGAAGCATAAACTAGGCTTTTAAGCCTAGTTTATGCTTCTCTGCGCTGCATTGCGCACGGTGTTCCGTCCCGATGCGCAGAAACACATGCACACACAGGTGAGCGCTGAGCACCAAGCAGCGGGCAGAGAGTGTAGAAAAATATGTTGCGTAAAAAAGCAGATAACTATATCTGCGTTTAAACGCTCCCAAGTAGAAGATGGCAACAGTAGCTCTCCTGCACGAAGCACCGGAGCAGCGCTCCTGCTCCGAGTGAAACGAGCCGAAGTGCTCGTGTCTTGTTTCAACAATGAGCTGCTGGCTTCACACATTACAAAGTACACTGACGATTTTTGGCGTTTTGCCAAAAGCCAATCTCCGCAAAGTCTCCGTCAGGTCGTCTTTTCTGCTGTTCCGTCTCTCAAAACCGGAAAAAAAATCTCATCTCAACGGAGAGTGAACTGAGAGCGTCCGTATCACGTCTACAACCCCGTTTTAAAAATATGTGTAGAGGAAAGCAGCTCACTGCAGCACTAACACTGATACAACCTGATGCTCACATCTGCAGTCTCATTCTGTTTTGTTCTGCAATTTGCTTTAGTTTTCCAAAATGAGCCATTTAGTAGTAAGTACACAGTTTATTTTTTGCACAGATAGAACTTTATTTTCATTGTTTTAAGTGATTGCAATTTCTTTTTTGTAGTCTGACGGGACAATTTGGTTAACTTGAAAGTTATTGTCCTTTATTCTGTTATTTATAAAAGCACAGATGGAGTCACAAAAAGATGTTATTTACAGAAAAGGTAATGCTTTTGGTGTTTTTGTCATTGTCCTCGCTCCCCCCCCCGAAGCTTTAAACCTAGGGGAAACACTGTAAGTATTATCCATGCAATACAAAACATACTAATAAAATGACTGCTCAAAACATTTCTACTGCCGCAGCTTGATTAAGGGGTTATGACCTGAAATGCCCGATTTTAAGAGTGACAGCTGTTCGGTACATACGACAGTTGGCTTCGTCACTGCTGTCCTTGCAGTCAGGGTCTCCATCACACCTCCACTTCTTATGAATACACTCTCCTGAACCGCACTGCATCTCACTGGACGAACACTTTGCTGGTGGCGTCGGGTGACGACCGCAACGAGAAGGAGATTCATCGGACTGGTCCTGCAAGAGAAAGAAAAAACTATGTGCTCAGATCACTCTGCACTGTTCTCATTCTGCTGTTGCAGCAGATAACGTCGTCCCAGCCAACAGCGGCTCCCAGCCGCAGCCACCACCATGTTGATTGCAGGCATTTCTGTTGCCCATGATCTTGTATCATGCATAGTCAAGGACGTTAAAGGTCTTCACAATATTAGATTTCAAGAGTTTTCAGGCTTTGCATAGTTATCAGCCACCGATCACAAGAGAATCCAAACAATGTGTTCAATCAAGTTATGACGGGTGATGTGCAGGGCCGAAATGACAGCTTTTAGGAATCGGATCTCAGATGATTACCTCTTTAATTAGAAGCTCAACTGGGCAATCAGACGGAATGGGATTAAGGGGAGCGGCAGGATGAGTTTCTCACACTTTCATCATCTCAAAGTCATCGACTCATGTGGGAGCAGATTAGTGTGAATCTACAGAACGCCGAGTCAGGACTGGCTGGGTGCAAGAGAGTGAACAACAATAACCTTCCCATTAAACACAGCGTATTAAATATTTGAGGGTGTGAGCATTTGTGTCAGTTTTTTCTTTCATTTCCCAGCAAGGCATTACAGTGCTAACCACACAGCCAATTAACAGGAAATGGGCAAATTGCAGACTCAGGAACTGGTTCTGCCACGTGTGAAATGTGATGAGACTGTCAAAGTTAACGTGGCAGGTCAATAACCACAGGGTGTTTAATGTCAAACATTAAACTTGCAAGACCAGTATGTGTGCTTAATGCGTGTGCTCAAAATCTACTTGGAAAAAAGGAGGAAGTGCATTACTGTGCGCCTGCTAAAAGTATTTTGTTTAAAAAAAAAAAAAAATTTAAAAAGTGGCAGAAATCCAGATATGAAAAGTATCATCTTCCTTAAAGTCCAAAAGGCAGTGGGGGGGGGGGGGGGGCAGCTATAGAGTTTAACAGCTGATCAGCATATTATAGAATAGCTATAATTTTGTTTAGGCCAGCAGAGAAGGCCGAGCTGGCCCGCCACTGCAGAAGGACGTTTTAAAATACATCAACTCATGTTTTATGATTTATTAAATATATACACACACAATCTTTGACAATGTAAATGTCTTTTGGTATTTTACTCTGCATATTGCTTTCTATGCGTTTGTCCGTAGATATCAAATTTAAAATGCTGTAAATAAAACTACAATTACGGCCTCGCGGTTGCATGCCAGCCAAGTTGTAGACCCACGCTCTTTTTGAGAGAGAGTTGCTAAAAAGAGGACAATAGCCAGAGTAATAGTCTTTGTCTCACACATGAAAATAAATCTTTAGTTTGTTGGTAAAACAAAGATCACTCGAGATGACGACCAAACTGTTTTCTCTGAGTCATGCACCTTGCCAGTGAGTAAACATTGTGCCAGATGCACCTGCTCGCCCTCTGCCACACTAAGGTTATAGCCATATAGGAATTGAACAAACATGCAATTCATAATAAGTTGAGTCTGAACCTTAAATTACACCTTCAGCAAAACTACCGAAATAAACTACTGCAAGAGAAGTAAATTGTCAAGTCTAGGATTGCAATTAGAAGAGACCAGTGTTTCCCCTACCATTATAATAGGGGGGCGGGGCGCCTGCTTGAAATAACTCCCCGACCCCTTGAAATTTTCTCTATATAGCGCCAGATCACAAAATGTCTCTTTCCTGTAGAACAGATTTACACCTTTTTCTGTTATAGAACAAACTAAACAGCCATATTTTATTGATTGGATCTACACACAGCTTGTCATTTATGTCTCTACATGGTTGCGCGAGTTCCGCCCCCATGCGCACAGACACTTACGCGCATACAGGTGAGCACTGAGCAACCGCACAGCAGCGGACAGAGAGTCAAAAAATGTGCTGCGTGAAAAGTAGACAACTAAGTTATATCTGCGTTTTAAACGCTCCCAGGTTGAAGATGGCATCAGTAGCTCTCCTGCAAGGAGCACCGGAGCAGCTCTCTGAACAATGTTCTCTGAACCGAAAGTAAAACGAACCACAGTGCTTGTGTCTTGTAGAAACAATGAGCTGCTGGCTTCACGCATTACAATAGTACACGGACATAAAACTAAGTCATTAATAAATATGGAGAAATTCCTGTACTGTCGGGTAACTGTTTAGTTACGCCGTTAACAGTTTAAACTTGCGCACGCGCGACTCGCCTATTCTTGGCGTTTTGCCAAAAGTCAATCTCCAGAAGTCTCAGTCAGGTTTTTTTCTGCTGTTGTGTCTCACGAAACAGAAAACAGATGAACATGAAGCATAAACTGAGAGCGGCCGTATCAAATCTACAACCCAGTTCATATTTGTGGACGAAAGCAACAGCTTTCTTCTACAAATATAGCTCACTTCAGCCATTAATACTGATACAACCTGATGCTCACATATCTGCAATCATTCAGTTTTGTCAAAAAAATATTAGCTCATTGTTTTCCACAATGAGCTATTTAGTAGTAACTAAATGTTATTTTTGCACATTAGAACGTTAATTTGATTGCAATTTAAAAAGAAACTTTGTCTGATGGAGCAACCTGGTTTACTTGAAAGTTATTGTAATTTCCTTTATTTGTCACTATAAAAGCACAGAGGGAGTCACAAAATGTTATTTACATAAAAAGTTTGAGAACCACTGCATTAAGGGTCTGTGTCATCGCCGCCGCCTCACCCCCCTCCCCCCGAAGCTGGAAACCTAGGGGAAACACTGGAGACCCTGTTAAGACCTTGAAAAAGACCCATTAGAAGAAATTAGGCTGACTGAGCCAGACATCCACTCCCACATCTTCTTGTCATGCCACTCTCGTGCATCAGTGATTATTGTAAGCATCTGATCAGGTTTCTCAGATATTTGCAGTCCAAATCTGCTGCCATTAATAATTACATGACTGAAATCAAAGGGGTCTTCTGATGGTGAAAGAACGTGATCTCCCTTAATAATTTGTCCACAGCTTGTTAATCAGTTCCTCCATAATGTGAGTGGCATCTTACTATGTATCCTCTTACCTGGCAGTCAACGTCGTCATCACACACCCAGCTGGCCGGGATGCACGATGAGTTTCCACACTGGAACTCACTGGGGCCGCAGGAGGACGGCGCACACTCCACCTCATCAGACCCGTCGCCACAGTCGTCCTCGCCGTTACACACAAAGTTGCGGGAGATGCAGCGACTGCTGGCGCACGTGAACTCATTTGGCGCACAGGTGATGTTGCCTGGAGGCAGTTAGGGGGACATGAGGCGAATGAGTTAAAACTGTTCGAGTTCAGTCTGATCGCGTGCGACTAAAAATCAGCAATTTCCAAACAAGCCTATTCATCTTGTATACAGGTTACAATTTACACATTGCCAGGACTTTCAACTTTTAAGCATTTAACACCACAAGTTGATGTCACTTTCTAAATTGAAGGCAATTCATTCAAAAACTGATGCAATTTCTCACAAGTATATGATAGGTCAGTTTGATTAAATCAAAGCAGGCAAATTTGAAATACAAAAACAGACAGTGCCTTTCGTGGCCTGAGTCGGTAGGACTCTCATAAGACTACAGTATACTGAAGCAAGTAAAAGGAAAAAAGAAATGACATTGCAACAGTAACGACAGTTCCAAACAGCCCAAAAAATAACCAACGACAGTTTGTCAGAAGCTTCATGTCACGCGTTTGCACGGGCTAGCGGTCGCACACAAGCTCGAGATTACCATGCATAATTCCAAGGCCGAGTAATGCAAAGCGTACTTCGGTTGGATGGTGAAACAGTGGAAAAGTGTTCACTAATTTGGCATGAGATGAATGAATCGGTTTGTCAGATGCCAGGACAACATTACTGCCTGAACAGTGCCAACTGTAAATATTGGAAGAGCTGGAATAATGGTCCGAGGCGGTTTATCATGATTTGGGAATTTAGATATTTGTGTGCTTCCTAGCTTGAGTTTGACCCTTTTGTTTCAACTTTCAAAACCAGCTATATAAATGGTTTTCCAAGTTTGGTGTGGGAAAACCGGACTGTCCTGCAGAGAGCACCAACCTCACCCCATAAAACGTTTGCATGACCTGGAACACCAACTTCGAGCCAAACTTACTATACATTCATTGTTAGTCACCAAAAGCGTATATTGAATTGCTTACATCCATGTTCATTTGCTAGAAGTCTGCTTCGTCTGCGTTTTATTAACACGATAAGCTTCAATGCCCCCAGTGCTAAACCATTGGCAAGACCGCAGTGCATCTGCATCCGAGCATCAGTCTTAATACAACTCAAGATTGGGATGTTAAAGATGGAACGCCATAGTCATTGGAACACAGACTATGTGCAGCAACAATTTTTCCTCCCATTTGAAATTCATATTCCTCGCCTGGAGGGAGGTGCCGGAAAAATGTTGCTGGACTGCTTTGCTAAAAAATTGGATGGATGGAGACAATTTACCAGCATGTTACAAGCTGCTGTGGAGTTTCCTGTCAGATCCAATTATTTTAGTTTACACTTTGTCCAAGCAGAGCTCTGTGTTCTGAGAGCAAAAGCCTGTCTGTGTGTTTATGCTGCACAGTGTTTAGGATAAACAGCTGGAGGATGAGAAGTAATTGATACACATATCCATAAACGGTTTTAGTGCTTAAGTAGTACTTGGATATATATTTTCCCCAAAGGTGATCCATCTATATAAAATACTCCTTCAAGCCATATTGTCTTGTGTTTTTGTGTGAAATGTTGTCTATTCCTTCGACAACTTGAACAGCATAGCTGTAAAGGAGGATATAGCTGGAGCCCAGCATGATTTAATCTGAAATTCATAAAGTGAATGTGCTACAGGGAAGTTGGGTTACGTTTCTGCATACAAATAGGTCTCGTCCTATGAAGTCAAGACTTTTTGGAACAAAGATGTCATAGGTACAAATGCAGCATCTATAACGTGGCATCAGTTTTCGCCAATTAGCAGGAAAGCATTTTTTGCAGCCCTCATTCCAATATCAAGGGTGCCAATAGGCAGATTCATTGTTTGAAAGGTGCATTCAGGCAATCCGCGTAAACCCAAGGTCACAAAAGTGTAATAACCACATCGTACATGTCTTCAAGTGCTTATCAAAATACATGACTTGATCTGGACAAAAACAAGCTACGGCAGGTTGTACATAATGGTAACCAGGCACCACCTCCACTAGTTGTCCTTATTAATCACGGGGCATTCCAGATAATCAAAGCTCGATTCGGATAAACTGCAAGTGACATAACCTTACTGTGACATGGGAAATAATTAGCTTTCAGTCTGAAATCCCCATCATGTCAATTGACAGCAACATGTCTGTAATTAACTTTGAAAATTGGGTTTACAGTAACCAAATCTAAAAGGACATTTAGTTGCTCTCAACTTAAGGTTGGACTATGGGAGAAGGTTCAGCATTGACTCCCTGTCCTGCATAGAACCAACACATGGAGAATTAAGTGGAAGAGACATAATGCCTGTGCACTTCTTTGAGTTAGAAGATCTTTCCTACATGACAAACAAAATCCAGGAATTAACTGAAATGACATATATAAAAAAAGGGATTAAAAAGTGGACCAAAAACCCCCCTAAGTTAATGTGTGCTTGTCTACATACCACAGTTGACCTCGTCCTCTCCGTTGTCACAGTCCTTCTCTCCATCACATTTCCAGAAGTTGGGGATACACTGAGTGGAGCCTGCTCCGCAGCTAAACTCGTTCACTCGACACGTCCTCATGTCTGCATGGGAGAAAACAAAGAAAACGTATCCCTAATCAAGCGATGCATTGAGTCATATTAAAAAAGTACATTTACGAGAAGCCATGTTCTGACAAGTGAAGAAAAAAAAAAAAAACTTGCTACTTGGGTAGGACAATATATATTATCCATTAAAGATTGGCTGAGCACGCCCGTTTATTTTTTAAAGAACATATGCCTTTTTATTTTGCTTGTGTAATGGTCGCCGTCTGTGACCATTACAAGTGAGAGCAGGTGATCCAACTCTGGCTGTGCTTTCACCAAACCAGAGTTTGTGATTTCACCAAACCAGGAGTTTGTGATTTGAAAGACTAACTAAGACAGTTTGGAGTTCAAACCTTGCATTTCTCAGTATAATTTCTTTTTTAATAAAAGTTTGAATATTATGAATAGCATTTTGATTATTTCTTAAAAATAAAAAAACACATTAAGAGCTTGTGGAACATGGCAAGCACTGCATTCAATCACATCTACCAGTTGAAAGTTGAAGTTTTTATCCAAGTAATACATACTAACGGACTAAAGCGACCAGACTGCTGAATCAGATTGATTTAAAAAAAAAAAAAAACAACAACGCAAAGTCAAAAAATAGCAACATGTTGAAGCAGCATCATTCAACAGCTGCAGTGGCTCTACGTGTTGCCTTTGAGTGCATTTCCCCCCACGATAGCAGTGCCAAAAACAACATGACAGAACAAGGACACAGCATATGTTACTGTGCGTTACATAAAGCTCGCAGCTTTTGGCAGATTAATGGTGACGATGAGCTTTGTATCACTATCTTTGTGACTGGTAACTTGTAAAGTCCTCACTTCTGTTAACTTGATACAGAGACAACCAGAAAACTGCAAGCTGTTCTATAATCCAGTTTGCTGGAGCTTTAACAGCTGAGGTCGAGAAAAAGTACATTTATATACAACTGGGTTTCTCTCCAGTAAAATGAACCCCCTCCTTTTAGTTTTACATTTGTCAATTAAAAAGTAAAAAATTATTTCCCGTCCAGATAGGGGGCACATCATCCTTTAACATAAGTCACCTGGACGTTGAATGCAAGATGTTCATGCATCATTAACAAACAACTTATCTCAGCATACTATTCATTCCACAGTGCTGGTTTCCATAAAATTTCAGCTGCCCGTTATCCCTACAATCTTACACTGGAGCGAGATAACGAACAGCGAGGCACAGAAAATCGGACTGCACGGTTATAAGAGCGGCTCGATGTAGCTCCACATGAAGGTGAATAGAAAAGTATCTCCTACAGCTGCTTGAATTATTGACTATGAAGATGTAGTTTTGATAACAGCCAGGTAAAAAAAGGCCGACTCGATTGTAAGTCACGCACCAGAGTGGATTCAGAAATATGTCAATGAGGACAGTGTATAACGTTTTTTTCTGCAACAGACTTCTGTCGTCTCGAACTAGACGAGCTCACTGATCATATGATCGAGTCTAAATACATGCTCCTTAATGAAATTAAGGTCATGCATATTGTAGAATCCACCCAAATAAATGCTTAACAGACTTTAATATTCACTATGGTGCAAATGTGATACAAGAGTTTGTTGCTTCTTTTTTAACACCTTAGATGCGAGAAAACAAAAATTAGTCCTTGAGCTAACTATAAAGCAAGAAATCTCATTTGGTCTGTTGGTACGTGCCCCTTGTCATCTCAAGAACTATTCATTATTAATAAATTCTGATTAAACAAGCGATAGTGCTCCGTGCTTCAGGATTGAGTTGAGCAGGTCGTCTGCAGCAGGCTTTTATAGGCCATGCACGGCTCATTGCAGTTCACTTTTGCTGCTCGATCTACCGACTTATAACAAACTGTTGAGCGGTACTCGTTGACAGCAGCACTGTCAGGAGCAAAGCAATCGGCCCGGTCTTAACTGTACTAGGTTTGGCTCACTGGGGCAGGTATGCCTATTTTGCAAGTGTTAATTGAAATAGACGTAGATCGAAAGGTTTGCCGATTTATGTATTGAATATATCATGGTATAGAGTCTCATTTTATTTATTCTTGCTTATATTTTGAACATATTGCAGTTGGTATTTTGGTAGCTCCCACACCAAAAAATAAACTGAAAAGGATTTTCAGCGGACAACAATGTGAGCCTGTGTAAACAAAAACAGATGTTAGCTGAAACCAGGTTTAAACTAGAGTTCAGAGGTCCTGCTTGTATTACAATGACTAAGTTAAGAGAAGCTGAGGTTCACTTTATTCAACACTGACGCAAGACAAATGACGTAAGCACGACCACAGCACGAGTCCTCCACTCCAAACTGCCTGGAGACGTCTGCATCCACACACACACACACACACACCCTTTAGATTCCATTCCCAGCTGCTAAGTTGCCAAGTGTAACAGCTGATCAAACAGTACAGCGATATAACCGCTGTAGAAGCTGGGTTGAACTGCACGTACACCACTGCAGCTATGGCTGGAACTCGACCTCTTAAAATACAGTGTGGACTACAGACTAGAATGCTTGTGATGACTTTGAGTTGACCGACAAGTCCAAGTGGAAACACAGGTCGTACCATTTAATTTACACAAGTAGAGACTGATGTTAGACAGTCGACGCCTCTAAAGAAGGAAAGATCAAATGGCACAGCCAGTCACTCTGAAGTTGTCAGCATGCAATTTCATTACTGTAAAATGCAGGATACAATTCAACCCCACTAGAGAGCGGCGCTATTTGTGGTTCTTTGAGTCTGAAAAAGCAGGATGGGAGCCAGAGCCTTTCGTTATCAAGCTCCTCTTCTGTAAAACGCAGCCTCCACTTTGAGAGTAGGCTTCAGACTTTTCTCTTTGATAATGCGTCTAGTTGGGGCTGGCTGAGGTTTGCCGGGGTCCAGCCCCTAGATATGCTGCTATAGGCCAAGACTGCTGGGGACATTTTAGGATACACCAAACTCCTGTCCTCTTTCATCTCCTTCGATATGAACTCATGTCACAACAATGTACATTACTGACTTTGTCCTTTGACACGGAGCCTCCTATGCCAATGTGATGCCGTCACTTGAACCGGCTCAACAAAAAAAACACCATTCAAATCAAGACAGAACGCAGGACAGACAGAACAGAAGTTTAAGGCTACAACAAATTCCTCCCCTGATACGATCCATCAAGGCATAGTGATAGAATAGAATTAGTATCAGTGCTCCACAAGCTACTTAGTTTGCACAGTACCCATTTTACTTCAGTCTCTCACACTAAACCCCGGGTAGGTCTTGGCAACCATACACAGACAACAGCTTTGAATAACTCTAAACAACTCTCCAAACTACACTGCTCTCATTTTTGGCAGCACAGATCCCCTTCAAGAGTGCAGACGGGATTAGCCCCGATTTGAAGGAAGGTTGTTTTCTTTTCTGCCAGGAGGTAAAGAATTTATTTTTGCATTGTTTAAGTTTGTGTACACACACACACACACACACACACACACACAGTCTGTGTGAACATCTTAAAAGTACAATAACATACGCCAAAGCAGTAAAGTCAATGTCTTTTACTGTAAATAGTGAAAACTCAATCAGCTGTATGTTGAACTGGCACAGTAAAGCTTAAGCACCCAAGAAAAAACACTTAGTACCAAAATGGTTTTAAATGAAAGCTGCTGACAGTTTGTATTTTCTACTGCGCAGATGTATGGAATAAAGTAAATGTTTCATCTATCCTCCAGAGCCCAACTTCATTTTTCCTCCACTCATATTAGTTTCATCATGATGTTCAGTATTTACTTACATTATCTTTAGTTGACTTAGAAAAATGCTTTTGGCATTCAGAAAGATATAAGGAAGCGTGAATATCAACCCAGCATGTATTTGATACAGTGCCTTCATCTTCCCTCTGATGTTCATCTTTGTACCTGAGGAGACGCCATAGTCCATTTGTCTTGACAACGGCACAGTGAAGGCAGCGCAGAAGAGTCTCATTAAAAAAACTACTTCAGTAAACACTTTCCATCAGCTCTCATCTTTGATTTCAACAAGCACGCCGGCAAGACCTCACGTCACAGCTGTACCATTAAAGTTAGCAGCATCTTAGTCCATTTAAACAAATATGCGACTAAGCGGCTCAACCGCGCCGCTTTTAAGTGACTTTCTGAATTTTTTTCTATGGCAAGAAACCGCATGAAATCTCTACGATGTACTCAGTTGGTTACCAAGACAACTTTGGGAGTAATCAGCCATATGCATTACATCTTTCCACCTTATAGAAAAAGTTTTTACAATATAGTATCTCAGTTGTGGTAGAACTCTACTTTGCCATAGGGAGCCCCAAGGAGGCAATACCTCATCATAGATTAGCGCTGAAATTAAATTGACCAAATAGTAGTAAATGTCCTAATATCACTTCAGCATCTACACATATAGGCAAAATATATTTAAAGTACTCACAATGCAGAATCTTCCTGTTTGAACCCTTACATTAGTTTTATCATTACTGAACCCCAACTGTTCTACGGGGTGCCAAGTCCATTTTATACACACCCTGCTAATGCAACATCACATTTTATAAGATGATGCGTTTTTTAATGTGAAATCTGAATTTGTCTTGGGAAACAAATGTAATATATGAAAACAAGTTTGCATCATAAACTCTGAACAAAAGTTGCCTTTAAACACGTGAGGTTCAAAGAGGAAACCGCCTACTCACGGCAGATTTCTACGCTCTCGTCGGATCCATCCTCGCAGTCTGGCTCCCCATCACAGTGCCATCGTTTTGGGACACATTGGCCGTTCCGACACACAAAATCCATCTCCATACAAGTCTTACTCACTGGAATGGGAGAAAAAAAAAAAAAAGATAAGGTTCATTATACAGAGGAGACAGCCATCATGTTCTTTACTAAAACATCTCACATCAAAGAAACACAAGTGCATGAATAATAAAAAAGGGGAAAAAGACCAAAGCCATAATTGCCACACCTCATGAATATGAATTGCAGTACACCCAACCAGAGCTTCTGCAACAAATTTTAAACGCATGACCTTTTCACCTGTCAATCTGATTAAGAACCCAAGCACCTTTGCATTAAAAAAACCACACACACACACGCACACGAGATTTGACTGCTGGATGAATTTTCCGCAAAAAGGCTGGAGATCATTGAAAAACATATTTAACATATGAAAGTGACAAAAAGAAAAACTCAGTCTTGAACATGATGTTTTTTCCGCTTTCAAACGTTGTTTAACACATGGCAACCTTGAGATTTCGTTAGCGGCCCATTTGGAGGCTGCCCGCCGAGTCATACTATTGACAAAATGGTACTGAAGCAACATTAGGGTTAGCTTCACTGTGCTTCAGAGTTAATGGGAGATTCTTACACCTCAGTCTAGCCGTTGGCCATCAAGTGTTAAGTATTGAACTACCTACAAGTTTCCTGTCTTACGTCGACGGCCAAGAGTGTGTCGTTGCATCAACTCAAAGTTATTAGGTCTGCAAAATTATGTGGCGCCGTGAACTTGACGGCTAACAAAACCTGCAGTTTAATAGGTTAAACTTGAGCGATTTCAAATTGTCTATAACACAATAATTCTGCCACCCCTAGGAGCTGTGTGTCCACACTGGGCTTGGAGTTTCCTCGAGGCCTTACTCAGTCTGTCCAGAATACAAATGGGAACCCAAGAAACAACAAACGCCCAAATTGAACCAGCAGCAAGTCGCAGCAGGCCTCATTAACAAACTTCTTTTGCGAATTAATTTTGGATTCTCATCCTTTGCACGTCTCTATCCGTTATTCACTCAACTGGAGATCAGAGACGATCTGACTTCTAACCGAAACAGAACTGAGACTCACACGCAGCAGAGTGTCAACGCCTGAGTGTGATTGGGTGAAACAGATTATGGGCAGAAAAGGCCATGATCCGTTTTAGTCCATCACCATTTAAAGTATTTGTTTGGCTTTTGGCACAAACGTCCTCCAAGTGTTAGTCTTGAAAAATTTCCACATCCACATTTCTGGAATTTTGAGCTTCATTAACTTTTAACTGCTGTGGAAACGTCGAATGAATTCTCTGAATGAAATCCGGTACTTGTATAGCAGACCACCTATAGAGTCCTGCAGTATGATCAGCTGTTTTCTCCCCTCCTCCCTTGCTTTAGTCTTATTTCCTTCACTTGTTCTTTCCTCCCTCCCAGTCTCATATGACCCAGATAGATGAGGGACACATGAAAATGGAGAAAGAGCTAAAATCTATTGGACACACTTCAGTTGTATCCATATTTAGCACTGCGCTATCTGCTACCTTCCTATCACCAGGTCATTCTGTCCCAAGGGATGCTGGGAAGTCTCCTGATGGCACCAAGCCAACATGGCGGCTTTCTGAATGTCAGCCGACATCCGTGTGTAAATGTGAAGTAGTGCAAGTAGACTAGAAACCTGCTAGTCTATGTGTTGGCTTGATACTAAATTCAATAAAATACAAACGGGCATGTATATGCTAGTCTGTAACAGCTTGTCAAACTATGTAAGGACATTAACAACCAAAGACCAAATGCAACCGGAAAAGACCCAGTGTTGGTGGCCAGATAATACAAACATTTGGTGTACACAGGTGAGCAACAACAAGCATACAAGTCACTAGATGCGTCCAACTACATTATCTGTAGTCCTAAACTGAAGGTTCAATACCATGACAGAGTGAGTTTTAAATTTGGTTAAAAAATACATTTTTTAAAAAAGAGGAGCTAAAGACATTTGTTGCTGCTCAAGATTGTTGCATACATTTTGTCTAAAAAGCAAATCTGGTGGTAAGGAAGAAGGTTAAAGACTTAACCTAGGCGGTGGTGTTCAAATTGAGAGAAATAAAATAAAACTCTTTGCAACAGTTTTTAACAATGTAAAAACGTGATCTGGCCACCTGCGAGTTGACCTTTCATGTTACAAGTCGGACACAATTTTCCAACTTAAATTGACATATTGTATAAAATCAGCGATTAACTTTTAATTTGGACGTGGAGCCTGCTGGTGTGAGATCTTTGAGGGGCGAAGCTGCTCGTTGAGAACAGAGGCTACATAAAAATACATGCTTTCACGTCAGACTCAATTCCTCAACACTGCAGGCCTCACGCGGGCCAGACTGGGAGAGTCGTAAGGCGCCCGGGTCTGAACTACGCCATCTGGAGAAATTTAAAGCGATAAGCTCTTCCCAATGCAAAAAAAAAGAAAAAAATGCAGTTAATGCATGATCAAATAGTTAACCCTGTTAAAGTATTGCCAGACTGATTCTGCACTAACGCGTTAATCTGCCCAGCCTTAGCTAAATAGTATTTACAGCTACGAGACAATGTATGTAGGATGGACTAGTTATACTACAGTGCGTGTTCATGGTAATAAAGGAACGTGTCAGGTAGCACGCGAGTAGTGCGCGTTTAGTATCTCACCACAGGAGCTTTCGTCACTGCCATCTGTGCAGTCCTCATCTCCATCACACTGCCAAACGGACGGGATGCAGCGACCGTTTCCACACTGAAACTGGCTGGCCTCACATTCTGTCTTAGTACCTGCAGAGGAAGACACAGAGGGGTAAGTGATTATAGTGCAAAATGAAGTCATAATTGATATGACTATTAGTTTTATGTCATATGCTTCTGTTTAGTCCTGTCAAGTTAACAAAAACAAATTGGTTTTAAAATAACTATGTGGCACACAGCAGATCTCAGCTATCACTGAGGCTGCTCCACGTGTTGAGTTTACATGGAAAGTTCTTCTCGTCTCTTGACGAGCGGGCTTTACAATTTCACAACAGTACTTGTTAACCACCTACTAGCTGAAACATCACATTAATTTATAAACAATGCACAGGAAAGAAAAAACAGTCTCCTTTTGAGTTTGAGCACTGCGCTTGTTGAAGATGACGCAACATCAATATTTTAGTGGGGAACTAAAGCTCAGTGTCCTGAAAATGTCTACAGGCTAACATCTGTTCAACTGCCTGAAAGGCTGCAGAAAGTGACGTAGAGGAAACAGTGGAACATAGTTGTGGTTCCAAAACCATGTAAAACCATTTGCGTGACTTAAAGTAAAAGTTTCTAGTTATTACTCATTGTACTTTAAAAGGTGGAATAGATCACAAACTGAGGCGGCATTTGAAAATAAGTAGTAAACTTAACATATGAACACCAAAGAGTAGATGGAAGATTGAGGAGAGCAAAGCAATTAAAAACAATAGTCAAGGGAAAGAATACACTGCAATTGTCGTGCAAAATCAAGCTACGAGTCACAGCAGCCATCGAGCATTGCTGAAAGTGTGTCAGCATTGAATTCACAGTCTGGTGAATAAACAGCGGAACTATAGAAACAAAATAGTCACAAGATTCAATTCCCCTTAAACAAGAAGGGAGCTTTTGTAGAGCAGCATGCAGCCTTGAAATAGCGCCATCTGACCTTGACACTCATTTTAGTCTGGACACAGTGAGGATAGAAACCCAGGAGAGTTCACAGATTCAGCTGAATCACAGTGCCATTGAAAAGGTAAACTACTTAAGTATATAAAATGATCACATTTTGGGTATCTGAAGACAAAAAGTTACGGGCCAAAAGGAGTAAAAACATTTTAACAGATTGGCACTCTTGTCAGGGTGGAAAAAGCTTTTTACAACTGCATTTAGCTGCTAAAATGCCATTATGAAGGAAACGGTTTTAAGTGGGTCAGCAGTTCCTTAAGGGAGAGAAACATTCTCTCTTAATTCAATTTGAACCTGAAGAGCCTCGGGCCTTTAACTGAGCCGGCAACACAAAACTGAAGACCTGCATAAATAAAAATGGTGCCCAAGTTAAACACTCTATGGATCTACTGACTACGTAGCCGAGTCACCAACCATAGAATGTGGTCCCTGCGTCCACAAATACCGCTACACAGTATGTTTGGGTCTTGAGCCTCTTAGTTCACAGCACAGGAGGAGGTAGATATGCAGCCAACAGTGACAGCCTGCAGACCGCCATTCAACCAAGAGTACACCAGCTGCACACCACGGTCATATTACAGAGCAGAGAGTACGCTGACCTTTCATCCACATCAACCACCACAATCAAAGCACTATGCATTACGGTGTTTTAAATCTGGACAAACTCATAAAACATAACTATTGACATGCAGAGAGATAATGGGGAGAGGGACCAAACAAGTTAATTACCTCCACAGCTCAGGAAAACCTTCCTCAGTGAGACAGTTCATACTGCTCACCATTTGACAAGAAAAGAAACTCAATAGCAAAGAGTACTACAACTAAAGATGGCCGACTGACAGGCCAACAGTAGCTGCAACAAATGCTGGTTTTTATTGTTCCAACAAATGTCAGAAAATATAATATCAAGAGTTGCCGAATACAAAATTCCTGGAGTGCAGGGAGCTGTGTTCTAACCGCTTACTAATAAAACTGAGCAGAAGCTACAAAAAGGCAAAAATAGTATTTACTTTTAATTCTCAGCTTTAAAAACTGGCAGTGGATAAATTGAAACCTTGGCTTTGACATTTCATTAATTACTTAATCTACAATAAGAACAATTCACTTTGATGATGGCAACCAATATGAAAAGCAAGATGCAGATGACTGGTCCTTGTGCAGACAGACATTTGTAATACACAACATGAGTGTTTGGGGGAAAAGTGTAACAATCTGGGTTCCACAAAACCATGAAACTGCAGTCAGCCGTTAAACGACCAAAACATTTGGGCAAAGAGAGCTAAAGTGGGAACTACAGGGCCCAACAAGCCACAAAAAAGTTTGGAAGTTCTCACTGCTTCTTATCTTTTCCAGTAAAACAAAAACCCATTTCATAACACTTTCTATCTTGGTATGACATTATCATTTGTTCAATGTGACAACCTCAGTCTTGTTGCCTTGTTTGTGTACTGTATGCATGCATTACTTACTGCATCGTGTAGGTCTTTGACTGAGTGGCGCAGAGATGCATTGAGCCAACCGGGTTATTTAACCCCTAACCTTCCACCCCAAACCCTTAGTTGCCTGGTTTCATTTTACACCAACATCCTAGCATTATCCCCCGCATCATTCTACTTATTCATACTTTAATGCATTTCAGTTTGTAAATCTCACTCCGATCCTAACATCTATACAGCACAACTGTGTGTTTGTAAATGTAAAATAAGATTACCCCTTTTATGAAATAAGCTAAAACATTCAGATTCATTCCACTACAACAATTCATTTTAAACTATTAAATGAGGTTTCATCGAGAGAGAAAAAAAAAAAAATCTGATCATGCAAAGAGGAAACAGACCATTGAGTCAAGGCACAACAAGAAACTTCCTTTATTTTTTGAAGACCAGGAAAACAAGACTATTATTAAATAGTGCTTTAACAGGCTCACTGCCATGCATGCAGTGGGTTGAGCTTGAGGGGGCTCTGGGATTTCCACAAAATGTTTAAAATGCATTGCCAAACAAAAATGTTGCAGTAATTGAACTGAAGTACAGTTTTATAAGCTTTTGATCAGAGCATCCCACTGTTGATGCGAGTTGGGCCCTGTCCAGCAACTTGTTATGATTTTACAATGATCTATACTTCCCCAGACATTGGGCCAATTAAAAAAAAATCTTGTACATCTCGTAAATTTGAGACCAAGTTTGTCAGAATCACTTGGATACTGCTCAAAATATCCACAGAAACAGTTTACATTTCATTAATGCCAATCCAAACTTTTTTATTCTACAAAAACTAATCAACCTCCTAAGTCTTAGAGGTAGAAAGAGACAGATTTAATAACCCGTTTTGCATGTAGCTTTTAGATTCAAGCTTTATCTATCCATTTAAAACAAAAACTGCTCATCAAGCGGCGCGTGAGATTATTCAAGTCTCAGATATATACCCGCTTTAACTAAGTTCACCTGTGCATGATTGTTCCTTTGTATGCAGTGTGTATCCAGCGTTTTTGTGGCGCACTGGTTGTGCCAGATGATTTAACCACATGATGCAATTAAGCCAGAAACAAAACACCAATGAAAGAAATAAACTGGAAGGGACCACTTATACCAGTTGTGCTGCAAAAGGCAAAAACTCTTTTGCGCATTAGAAAAGCAACAAGCAAAACACACCTGTCATCAGAACTTGTTACATAAGGAAATATTTCACACCAACCATAAAAGCCCTGACTCATCTCAGCCTGCCCTGCTGCTCACTGCTGACGCACATTTAATGCTGACGGAGCGATAAGGATCATATAAAGAGCTTCAGACACCCAGTGACCGCTTAGTCCTGTGTGTTAATCAAAAACAAAACAAATCACCATGTACAAAAGTATGATAAAAAGGTAAAGCAGGTTTTTCAGATTGAACAGTCAGTTTTTCAGCAGTTCATTTTGCCGAATCGATCCATCAATATTCACTTGTGACGTTATAATTCACAGAGACAGCGATTAGAGCTGTGCCAATACAAGAGTTTTTCGATGAACAAAAAAAAAAAAAAAAAAAAGCTATATTTTGGACTACTTATTTTACAAATCTTTAACTATAGACAGTTCTCAGATTTGTTTTCTGAATGTAAGTAGCCATTTAGGGAATATGTTGCCTCAATAATATACAATATAAAATGTTTTCCTTTAACTTATAGTTTGAGTGTCAGTACACAAGAAATCGGTGTAATTCAACTCACTCTAGTTTAATTAGTGGCTGTTGTCGTTTACTGACAGACACCCAATGCAGATTTAAAGTCACTGGATTTCAGATTCACCAATATCTGGCAGATACAGACCAATATCTGGGTCAGGTATCTGTGCCAATAGGCTCAAGCTATCCAAGACAACACGTTTTACACTGTAGACAGTACTGGAATATTAATTCCTGTTTAAGTTTTGACCAACTACTTGCTACATAAAAAGAAACTTGACACTTATTGTAATTCCTGTTGATATTGAAGATTTGTTTTACCAAGTTGTTGGTGTGCCATTTATTATTATTTTAATACTTCAACAATGACATCTATAAATTTGTTAGAGAGACAGAGCGCAATAATTAAACTGGTTTGTTGACAGTATGTCTGCGACACCCAAAGTCCAGGTATTGGCATCATAACTTTATATTAAATTACTCTTAATACTAGTGCAAGGTTAAGCGCCTCACGTACAAATAATGTATACTGCATGTATATTCTGAGGCTTTTTGAATACATGCTGTGTAGTTCTAAATTGTACATGCATTTTCTAACATTTTAAGGCAGTCGTTTGTTTCGAAGAAAACGTCACTGAGCAGGCTCTTGAAAGACTGTGTAGTGGATTCCATCTTTTATAAAATTCTGCATTAATACTTACCAAAGTTCCATAATGTTGTAGATTGCAGATGACGCTGTGGCCGAGTCAAGACTGTTCAGCATTTCCCAATGTTGTTAACTAACCAACTCCTTTCCCGTCCTAAAAAAATGGATCTAGAAATCCAGCTTAATACAACTGCATGGTTCACACAAGTAAAGTAAATGTGGGCTGAACTAGGAGTAACATGCAAAGCCACTGCAACTGAGAATCCAAGATGCAGAGAACGGTTTAAGGTGCCATGTTTTGCTCTGGGGTTACTATCCTACTGTCTCTACAGAAACCCATTGACTTGTTGTCTGGAAAACTGCACACCGTGCACTTTGATCCAATCAGCACAACAACAGACTCCAATAGTACCTTGAAGTAGGCTATATAAACCTGTAGAAGAGTATTCCCCTTTCCCTGCAGTGTCAGTCTCAAGTCTTAGCTGGCTTTTAAAACTATGCACTGATGCCACACAAGAACTAAGGAAGCTTTCACCACTTTGTGTTGCAAAAGCATGATGAATGGCATTGCACCTACGCCTTCAACTTCTTTTTTGTTGTGGGTTTAAATAAATTATTGCAAGATGCCAATACAGGTATTTGTTGAAATATTAAGTTTTTGCAACGTTATGACTTTAATATTAACCTAAAAAGGCCAATTATCTTGATACAGCTATTAACGGAAGATGAAAGTTTAAAAAGCCCCACTCATTTCCCATGATAATTATTCCTTTGCTAGTATTCCCTGAGGGTTTGAAACCATGGATTCAACAGGCGTGGAGATGCAATGAACGGTCTCCCAAAATAGTGGGATCATTGTGCGCTATAGAAGTGCTGTCACACTGGAGGTCATGGTAATGCAATTTTCCCCAGTAACAGAAATGGTTGCGCTGTACTCCTCCTCCTCCCTGTGTCCACCACTCCGCCCACTTTGAGAATCAAGACCCCCCCCCCCTCCTCCCTCCATACAACTGAGGATCTGGGTCTCGCATGGCATCACAGTAAGCGTGGAGGAAAAACGCATCTCTTTTAAAAATCAGGCCAGCGTTTCTGCTCTTGCTGCTAATTTGTGTTACGTCTTGTTCAAATAGGCTCACACAATCTCAATCTGTGTGCAGCGCTGAGAATGAGAAGTAGGTGGGTGTATGCTATGGGGAGAGTGTGCACATTACAAGCACTAGTTTTGAGTCACCATTTTCTCCAAAAATGCCCTTGTCCACAGGAGGCAGGCATTCAAGAGACTGGAACCTCTGCAGATGCAAGTAGCTCAACACAACCTTCTGCCTCAGCTGTTTTATAATACACTACTGAAATTATTATTATTAACTGCTTTAACATGCCAATGTTTGTACACCGTCCACTTATTGAGGGCCAGATAGGGAACCTCCACAATGTCAGCAACAAGGCCTGAGCAAGGATTTTGATTCTGCAATTCCATCCTCAAAAACATCACTGAACAGCTCAAACAAATAATTGTTACAGCACCAACACATTAAATTCATTTTTCACAGGGGAGCACAAGCCAAATAAAAATCATGATTTAACTAGACTCAGCAAGATGTTCTAAATATACAGGAAATACAAATCACGTATTTTTCACTAAACCATAAAAAGTCCCACATCAGAGCTGGCCAGCAAAATTATTTGACTGAAAGATTTATGTATAAAAAAAAAAAAGAGTAAAGTTTAAGGATGTGAATTTGTTCTGAAACAATTGCCAAGTCAAAATACTTCTAGAAAAATAAAAAAATAAAAAAATAAAAAAGGCTAAAACACCAAACTGTCAATTTCCAGGTTCTCAAATGTAAGGATATTTCTGAAGGGCTGCAACAACAACTAGTCAGTATAGTTTTAGTCATCAGAAAGACCAAATGGAAAAACATTGTCATCTGCAGCACTGCTATTAAATTGCCACCAGTTGGTAATATTAAAAAAATATAATTAATTAAGCCCTCATTGGAGTCACCTGCGGTCAATAATTGATAACTCCTCCCCTCCATGCCGTCAGCTGTTTCCACACTACTAGGACCGCAGTGCTCCAACCTACCCTTGTTTTACAGCTCCATATCAAGCCACTGTAAACCAGTTTCACAGCCATCCTTCTTCCTCTGTCGGCTTCCACTTCAGGAATAAATAAATAAATTACCAGCCTCGCTGGTGGTGGTGGAGGCAGGAGAGAATCCCCACAGTGGAAGCGGATGAGAAAAATCAGGACACGCATAGACGCCAACACAGTACAAGAAGCACGAGTTTATGCGTAAGGGCTTCGTGTCTCCGTTTCAGGGGGAAATTAATTAACCGGAGGGCTAATTGACCATGGATGAGTGGCGACAAGCAGTAGCTGTTCAGCAGGCGACACAAAACACACGGGCCTCTCCATCCCCCTTTCTAACCCCATTTCATTTCCAGAGACAGCAAAAACACTCAAGCCTAATGAATTACTTATTTAAAGACGAGGGCATTCATTTTAAATAAAATGTCACGCTCACATAAAGAAGAGCAGAGCATGTCTCATTTTAGCCCCCTAAAAGACGCTATTTGATTTTTTTTTGAGGGGGGGGCAAGAAGAGGCGCAAGGTTGCCGAGCCCAAGGTGTAGCCAAGCGCGGTCATCCCTTCAAGGAGCAGCAAAGACAGGTGTACAGCTGGGTAACATTAGCTAACCTCACAGGACAGTGCGTTTCACAGCGCCTTCATACTCAACAAATACACACGCACACATAAGCGAACAAACACACAACCACACACAGAGGGCTCGAGACTCACCGTGGACGTTAATGCAGTGCTGGAGACATATTAGCATCGGCAGCAGAAGGATCCCCGGAGCGGACGTAACCATCTCTCGCAGCGTAAGGTGCAGTTGCTAGCTGAGCGCTCGCGGGCTGCCTCTCTGCCCTGCCGTGTCCTTTCTTTTTGCTGGCTCGCGCCGGCCTGCGTCGTCTTTGATTCGGTCGGCTCACGCGCACACCACAGACCCGCGGCTCCTGCAAGACACGACCGACCGACCGTGCGAGCGAGCAGCAGCAGGCGCCGAGAACTGTGCTCAAAGAGGGGCAGTGCGAAGTGAACGGAGGCGGTCGTCGCGCAGACCACGCGCCTTTTAAGCTCGCTCTATAATCACGCGCCGTGGGGGCCGTCCGGGCTCCCGTTCACTCCTCTCAAGCTGAAATCCATTTCCTAAAAAGTTGACGGTGACGAGCGGCCCCGGTAACCGGGTTGTTAGTTGTGCTACACGGAGACCGTCACAGCTGAGGATTGTATTCCTCCTTCAGTATAGGCTACGTCTTGGAACATTGTTAACCCTTCACCACCCGCATGAAAGGATAAAGAAGTCGACTTTATTTATTAACCCATAAGGAACATCTTAAAGGAAATGTAAGTAAATGATGGCATCGTTGAGCAAATATATCTATTGTGATATATATATATAGATAGATATATGTATGCATGTGTGTGTATCAGTTACCCAGGACCAGGGCATGATTAGCTCCTTCTACCCAAAGGAAGCTTTTCCATTTCCTGATTTACATACCAATAACATTGCATCACCCTCAGCCACAAAGGTGCAATTACTTGTGGTGAAAATCCGTAAACGTTCACACAGCAGCAATATACTGCACTCTAATTGCATACTAAAGCTTCACCGGGACAGAATTAGGTTTTTTAAATAAAGAAGAAACCGATTTCCTCCACATTTGATGACTTCAGTTATTTTTTTAAACTGCAACATCCACAAACATGAACATAACTAATCACAGTTAAGTGATCCATAATGTTTTTGCTAAACAGTGGCCACATGTGACCAGTTGTGTTAATTACAGGACAAGGCCAAACAAAATTTACATTTCCCAAGATTCTCTTTGTGTGAGGGGACAGAAGAGCTAGAAATCTTGGAGATCCAACACCTTCCTAACCGGATGAGAAATATTGGTCTCGGCAGTCAGAGACACTGTGTCTGCCGTGATTTCTTCAAGGCTTCGATATAAAACTGAAACAAGTGGAAGAAAGAAAAGTGTTTTTCGGTGGAGACCGTATCCATGTGTTCTCCCCGTGCTAAAGACTAAACACAACTGAGGCTGATTCAGTTTCCTCTATTACTCGTCAAAGCCAAGGCTCAACAGAGGTGCATGTTTTCTTCATCAGTTATTATATACAAACAGGACAAATACAACTGTTTACAATTACTATCAATATAACAAAATTACAGAAGATCAAGTTATTATTTTGGTAACTATTGAATAAAAGTATCCATAAGAGGACAAAAGCACCATCTGTTTAGTTTTGGTTGCATTGCCGATCGTCTTGTGAGAGCAGATGTCTCATTTTTCAAAGAGTGAAAATCTCATAACCAAATTCAGCTCTTTCCTTTTCTTCCTTCTGTCTGTCTGATGCCATTTCTTCCCATTTTGATCACCAGGCCTTTTGGATTTTCCAGAGGGCTGCGCGTGCTGCCAGGTTTCATAGGCTCCCATCAGTTCTTATCAGAGGATTGAGCCTCATCTTCAGTGATGGCTGATGCCTGCTGATACACCCCAAGGCTCAATCTGTCCCAGATTTTTACATCCCCTGAAAAAAACACGCAAACTGCTGTACAATTCTGTATGAGGAAATGTCCTAGTCTCTCTCTCAGACTGTCAGTATCTCTTTCTTGCAGTCACCTCCACACACACACACACACACACACACACACACACACACACACACACACACACACACACACACACACACACACACACACACACACAAACACACTCAAACAAACACCAATGTCATATCTAACAGTTGGAAATCCAGTCTTTCATGAAAATATAACTGAAAAATCATTATTTGCAAGCTCACAGGCAGGGACCTAAACAGTGAAGATGACTCTGGAAATCTAAATCCACCTGCTCATCTTATTCCACTTAATAACAAGCACAATAACTTCTGGGAGGAATAATAGTGTTGGCGAAAACAATGAGTAAAGAGTTTTTTATTTCCCATGGAAGAAAATGGTCACAGTATATCCCGGGGGAGATGCGGTTGTTGATCAGTAAACAAACCAGCATTTTGTTAAATCAACAACTCTTTTGTCGTTGATTGGGTGCTCAGTACAAAATCAGCACGTGCGTGGGTGTGTGTTGCCAATGAAATGCAATCCAGAAAGCCCAGTTTAATGTAATAAATCCATGAGTTTGAAGACCCGCCAGACACTGAAAACACAGCAAACATGTGAAGAGCTGTGTGAAGGCGATAGGTTTGCCCTGAATTTAGCATTTATTGAAATGCTTTCAAATAAAAGGAAGAAAAAAAAATGTAGACCTACCAGTCTGTGGCTGCAAGCGGATGCTTTAGAGATAATGATTTGTGAGCCATGTCAAAGGCTCGAGTTCAACATGGCGGCTAGATGAGACCGCATAGAATCAACCTGCACACAACCCAAGGTGAACATTCACCACCAGATGGCTCTGTGTAAGCCACTTTTCTCTCACATGCATGTCCAACTGTAATTTGTGTCATTATTATGTGGGAGCAGGAATAGAATAATTTGGTTTTCTAAGTAAGACATCTTAGTTATTTACTAGATGACGATGCTCTTACATCTGGACTATAGTCACCTATAAGTGATGCTGTCTTTGCAAAGCACCTGTGTAACGTATATTGACATCAAGGCTTTGCACGTAATAACTTGGAAACAGTTCATTTTGTAATACCCTTGCATAGCAGCTCACAGTAGGAGGGCAGAGAACAATGTCGAGTAAGTGTCCAGCATGTGCAATAAAACAGCAGCTTAATGCAGGCTGGTTATATAAAACAACAAGCTGGAACAGAGAGCCGTCTGTTACAAATGAGAACAAAAAGAAAAGGAACTCGGCTGCAGATGGATTTCAAAACCGGGCCTGGCAGGGTTTTAGCTTGTCATTTTCATCTCATCATGTTCAAATCCCCCAGTGAAGTGACACTCTCAAGGCAGAGAACTGCACACAGCCCACAGATATCAACACTTCTCCAGACCAAAGAGCTTTATCCTCATCTCACCGGGAAGCTGCGGGGGCTCTCTCCACTGGCTGCAAGCAGATATTTAATCACGCCCAGATCAGGACCAGATTTCTGGAGATGGTTGTGGCCAAAGGGGGAGCTTCTTTATCTCTCTGTGGGGAGGTGGATTTGTATTTCCTCTACTTAGCCTTTCGAGAGGGCGACAGAGGAAAACAAGGTTCTGTTGGGGACTTAATACCACACCAGACAGATTCATCATGTCCAAAATGAGCTGTAACCTTGTAAAAAAAAATATTACAATGATTGGTGCTGCAGCATTGACATATAAAGTAATGCATTTCACTTAAATGATGAGTAGATACAAAAAGAAAACAAAGGAGAAGTCAGTACTATAGAGCACGGTGGCGATGGCCTACAACAGAAACAAATTGTCAGAATAATAAATAAGCATAGTATACATTGGAGCTTATATATCCACAAAGTTTATAGATGGCTGGAGTATATTCAGCGTGCTAATCCGCTCATGAGTGATCAGTCTGGAAGCCTGCTGGGATCTCTGTGTGACCTCGTAAGTGCCGTTCAGCACCACAGACAGCGACACTTAAAACCGGTTCCACAATCTTGAATCTTCTTGGCCGGCTGCAACCTCTCAATGAAGCAAGAGCCAAGGAACCAAAGTCGTTTACACTAGCAGTGTGAGAACATGCCGAACATTGCCCTCCTGGTATTCATTGGCTGTTCTGTTTTCTTGCCTCATGCTAATTCAGATACAATGGAGTGTCCATCTCCCTGTGCTTATCCTCGACTTCCAGCTGCACCCCAGGGGAGTTGGCCAGGACAGTGACTTTAGTTTGTGGCATTATAAAATACAATTTGGCAATTAAAAACAAAGTTTGAACTTAAAAAATGGAAAGATCAGAATTGTTTAATGTTAAGTATGTTGCACATACAAGGAATTTGACTCAGTGGCATTGAATCCCTTGTATTTAAGGAAAGAGTTGTCTCGGCACTGTGAAGGTACTACTTTATTTATATTTATATATATATATATATATATATATATATATATATATATATATATATATATATATATATATATATATATATATATATATAAAATGCACCTGATTATTTTTACACTATGCACTTCTAATGTAAGATCTTTTTGCATTCAGATGTGTTTTCCAATTACAATCTTCTGCTTGCTTGTCTTTGTCAGTGTGTTTTCAGTGAAAGGGTGTTTCTATTCTACCAGCATTCACCCAACCACTCAGTTAGTCCTCATCCTTGAAGCTTTTCTTGTTTCAAAAAAAATATATACTGTTTGAAAACGCTTTTGATGATGCACACATTGTTAACCTTGCCGGCTTAGTTTTTTGAATTGGGACACGGCTCATCGCCTTCACCCTGAGGCAGATTTTGAGAAAATAAACACCCACAACAATTGTCCGTTAGAAAAAGTATGCAATTTGGAACAAAGCAATACAAATATGTCATTGTACTTTCAGTACATAGCACTGCAGCTGCCCTTACAATGTATGTACTGTTGCATGCATAAACCTTTGATAGTCTTTGTCATCATATCGCACTTTGATAAATCTGCTCTGCAGAGTAAGAATGGCCTGAAAAGCATTCTGCTGGTTTGCATAATTGTGACCGGATGCAGTAAGACATCCTGGTATTTTATATATTCTGCATTTCTATTTTCCAAATTGTTGGGATATACTGAATTTCCTTCTGGCATACTAAATAGTGTATTAGTATGGATACTACTTTCCGGTCACAGAGGGCAGCAATGATCCCAGCGTGACTTTGTTGCACCAGACTGAAGCGGGGAAGAAGCCACACTCCGATCACACCTGGACAAGCCGCTCAAATGTATGATTTATGCTTTATTGTCAGTATTGTTTCGTACTATGTTTTGGTTTTCAAAGAGGAAAAAATAAGAAAAAAGCTATTTGTGTTCATGTCCGTTGAGTCTTCACCCTTGTCCTAAATTCATATACTGTTGTTGCAAGATTGGATCAAGCGGGCCGGATTCAACCATTGAGAGAAGTTCTGCAGGGACAGCCCGGTGTCTCAGAACGATTTCTTCACTGCAGAGGAGGTTTGAATAAACTCTCTCAGAGACTCTTCCCACAGACCAGATGCTACACTTACACTTAAAGCAGTGAAAGGTGGCAAACGTGATGTTCCACAGCCCGAAGAGAACGATCTCAAGACAAGATAACGACGTCAACAACAGCATGTGAAGACACCTCAAGGATTAACTGAGGCACACACACACACACACACACACACACACAACCTCTCTTTCACCCACTCTCTCTTTTCTAAACAAACGTAAAGAGGAAGACCCTGACCAGATAAAGTCAAACAACTTGGAGCAACCGATAGTTGCTGACTAATAGTTGTTGTATAATTCTCATCAAGTTGGACTTAATTATACTCACAGAATCAGGAGTAGACCTGTCTCCCCACCGTGTGGCCACACTGCCATCTAGCGACCATTCTTCAGACCGTACGTTTGGGAATAATAGTTTGACAAGTCATTAAAGTCAGTGTTAGTCATATAATGTACATTTTGGTTAGTTACATGAAAGACGTATATTTTTGCTATTGCATTATTTCTGTTTCTATTGTGTATTAACTGTGTGTTACTCTAATGTCATTTCCAAACATACAAATTGATGCTTGTGTAAGGTTTGCTAAGTGGGGAAAAGTCTGGGATTTAAATCCGTACAAGATAGTTAACGTTAAATCATGTCATCAATTAAGAGTATGTTAATGTTGCGAGTCAATGTCTTAGGACATTGGAATAGTTGCTGAAAGGTAGTCGGCCACCTCAACCCGCCTCTGGATCCTACCATCCTGGGTTGATAGAACTATTAGATTTTCTTTGTCCATTCTCTTCTTTGTATAATTTTTTTTGTACTGTTTCTTTTTCTGCCATCGAGCAAAGACCTGTATAGTGCAAGGCCATATTGTGAGCTTGCGTCTCGTAATCCACTTTGCAACAGCAGTGTTTCGACTTCAAAGACCATCGCCAGTCCCACTGGACGGGCAGGACCCTCAGTCACTAGACAAGTTATTAGTGGAGTCTCACTCAAGATCAGACTGTGGTCTATATGCATTATGAAGCTCAAACATGTGACTTTCTGGACACTCATGAAGCTCAACATTGAGATACACAAATTAAAAAAAGACAGGAGGCTCTGAGTAATCCTTTAAACACTTTAATATATCTATACATCTATACATCTATATCTGTAGAAAACAATATATTTACATTTTTACATTTTTTTTTACATTACTTAGAGCATTTACATATAAATATAGTAATTTACAGCATTAAAGTCAGTGCTGTGCAAACTGCATATTTGTTGGCAGTAGCACCCACAAGTTACTTTTAAGGAACCGCAAGTAAAACCACATCCCACATGTAGCTGGATGGATTTTTCTTCTTCTTCTTCTTGCCATATGGTGTGCCAACGCCCCCTTGAGGACAAAATACATCCCACTTGCTCCAGGATTGTGTTTCAGCTCTATCATTACACACTTTCTCTCGATGGCATTCTTCACTTTGAATGAAGCCGCAGGGATGTTTCAGAAACAGAGCAGACGTCCAGAGCGACCAAGTAACCAACCTGCTTATTCCGGAAAATAAATCCAGCACAAGTTTGTCTTTGTCGTGAGGATTAGGCTGCTGTGCTGAGATAAGAGTATCGTGAGTGTTAAAGTAAGGTAAATAATGTTACTTTAACTGTTGATTGCTGAAGTTTGTTCTTATTCTAGTTTAACTCGAGAGCCGTATCTACTACCGAATACTTTACGAAGTACACTGCAATACAGTGCACTATAACACAGTGCACTGACATATGTAGTGCACTGTGTCGCTGATAAGCGCTGTATCAAATGGAACACTTACGTTAACCAATTGCCGGAAATGACGTCCGCAAATCTGCTCGCGATACCCGCGAAATTAAAACTGACAAAATGAACGCACTTCTTACCCTATTTTTGTCCCTTGTGTTCCCCTTTCTCCAACCTATGTAGAAACTGCGACACCTCCACAATCGCGGCAGGAGGATATAAATAAATTAATTAAAATCTGGCGAAATGGCTCCTCCTCTTCCGCTACGTAGCCAAGATGGCGCCCGTTCAATGCGAGTAGTGTCCATCGCTTTACACTACATTTTTTGACCGTTTGCAGTGCGCCATCCGGGTACTTTCAGTGCACTGAATTCTGCTGGTTTTGTCAGTGTGGCGCACTAAGCACTGAAAGTCAGTGCTCGAAGTGCGCAAGTGCGCGGTAGTAGACACGGCCACATTACTTTGGTTGCTGTTTAACATAAAGCTTTATGGCGTACTCTGGTGCAGCAGCAGGTGTGTTCCACTGAACAGTGAGAGGCACGATCTGTTCTGATATACTGTGACAGTTATTTCATCTGTGCGAGCGAGATTATCTCCATGCTCCCGCTGGTTGACGCAGACGGATTTCACTTGCAGAGGCCCCAGCTCTCCGCTCCCCTTTGGCTCGACAGTGTTGATCAGGGGCTCGGCGAGTAGGGCTTCTGCAGGCAGAGCGAGCCGTGGTGAGGAAGAGGGTGGCTGTAGTAGTGTTCAATCACAGCCGACAGAGTGGTGAAGGTGGCTTCGTTGTCTAGAAATATACAGTCCTCCTGGCAAAAAGACACCCACAGCGAACAGAAGATTTTAATACTGCAAAAGGCCCTGTTGTCATTCTGCCTATAACTCTGCACTGAAAAAGATTACAATGGTATGAACATAACAGCGGGCTAACAGCAGGGCTCACCTCTTCAAACAGTCGGTAGTTCCTGGCTTTATCTATACTGACATCCCACACCACCAGTACCTGCAAAACACACCAGAAAGATTTTATTAGTTGTCAGGATCCAGTTATGTTATGACTTAAATATCCTATTAGTAACACGTACCTTAATTATTAAGATATACGATGTCAGAACATAAAATATCCTGTTTCTGCCAACCTGTAGTCCCATTTTGTATAAACTGTGTGACCTTAGATTGAAAAGGTCTGACCACAGTAATACTATAACAAATATTGGATTTTCTATTTCGCTCATTTTATCTTATCTTGATTTGCCCTCATTAGTAGACTTATCTAAAGATATGACATAAGAATGCCAACATTGTTTACTTGGTTGAGAAAAGTCCTGTACACGCCTTAATAAGTTATCACATTGTGATTTTTATAAAGTCGCTGACTGGAGCTTTCCATTGTAATTCTTTACCTTTGATGTTTTGGTTCCTGAGTTTCGGATGCAGTACAGTCCGTCCTGTGGAGGGACGGCGCTCTCTTTGAACAACCTGCGGGTCAAACTATCAAGTCAGGTTGAAGGTTGTCGATAGAGACACATGCCGCTACCACGTCATCCCAGATAGGCTTTACAAATCGTCTCTTATTTCAAATGACATCATTAGTCTGATCTGTGGTGAATTAATGCTGCAAATAAGAACGATAGAACAATGTAGCAATGTGCCTCCTAAATAACAACAGCAAATACAACAAAGCACTCGATGGCAGAAATACTTTGCAAAGCAGCAGAGCTGTGGCCCCGCTGAAGGGATATTTCTGATTTCACTTCTACAGTGCAAAATAAGTGTATTTGTCTTACATTTCTACAAAGCTGGTTTCAGTCGTATCAATGAACACAGAGTCTGGCAGCTTCATCTGCAGATAGAAAGAAACACCTGGTTAAACACGCATTGGAGCACTGATGCTGGCTCAAAGAAGGTCCACTGAGATCTGGAGATAAGATGTATGCCAATTTGGGATATAACACACACACACACACACACACACACACACACACACACACACATTTTACGTATACATTTGAGCTCTGCCTGTCTTTAGCGTCACAGTGACCTCTCATGTGACATTCTGGTAGGCCTGGTAGAATCCGGTCTCGGATTTGAAGTTTTATAATGTTGTAATCAGTACACTTGGTCAGTTATGCTGTTTGAGCGCCGTCACGTCAACATGATAGTCTGGGACTAAACAAATGTCTCAAAGCAACATCTATATGCGCAGTGATTGAGCGGCCCGCAGGTCAATATCAGTTATGACATCACTTCGGTCTCTCTTACATCCTTGTAGTCGTCATCAGACTTGTCCGAGTCTCGCTTCCTCCTGAACTCTGCAGGCGTCTCGTCTCCCAATGAACGGAAGCTCTGGCCTTCCGGAGATGCTCTTCTGGGGGGAAATGCACCTTAGTGTGGTAGCTTCAACCTGACTAACCTTCTGGAAAGAATTCTGTGTTAAATGTTTTGTGAGTTTGAGTCCAACTTACTGCAGCGGGGTTCCCGGCGGCTTGGACTTGGTTGCAGGAATTGGGGGTTTGCCTGTTGGTGGCGGAGGTTTGGGTATCCCTGGCTTGTTATGAAGTCCAGGTTTCAGTAGAGGAGAGAGTGGAGGGGGGCCCGGCAGTGTTGGGTGACTGGAGGACACCTTGCTGAGGGGCAGGGAGTTTGACATCACAGGTCTGAGGGAGGACCCTCCGATGTTATACTGAGGAGGTAAGCTTGGCTTGCTGCGGTGGTTGCTTATCACCCCGTGGTGGTTGGTGCCCACTGATTGGCTCCCTCCGACATTAAGGGAGTAGTTGGCGGTGTCATTTAAGACCATCCTTCTCTCTAATTGATCACAGATAGGCAGAGTGGCAGGGGACTGGACCGACACAGCTGGCAGAGGCCTCCAGTCTCTCTTGTCGTTCCCAGGCCCCCCTACGGACGTCACCCTAAACTGGAACGCTCTTTTTGCGTTGGGGGGAGGAGGAGGTGGGGGGGTGGGAGACACAGACTTCTGTAGGTGGGGGGCGAATGGGAGCAGAGGAGGCGTGCCTCTGTGAGGGTCCTTCAGAATCGAGGGAGGGGGGGCAGAGAACGGGGGTTTTTTGGGGAGCGGGCTGGTTGGGATCCTGTGTGTTGGCGGGATGGGAGGAGGCGGGCCTTTGTGGAAACCTGGACTGGAGTCTTGACGGAGATGCAATGATACCGGCACCGGGGGAGGCGGGTAGGAGGGGGGCGGACCCGCGGGTCGACCTGAAGAAGTCGATGCCGATGAACAGTCGCTGTCCGGCTCCAGATAGTCGTCCTCGTCGTCATCGTCGTC
>NW_027175854.1:7737500-7745000 GCF_023055335.1 Clinocottus analis
AGCAGGAGTCCAGATCAACTGCTGGTTGATTGCAATAACAAGACCGGAAGAAGTGCGAGCTTCGATGTCAGCTGTTCAATAGGGACAGAGAGGTATTGTGGTGGTGACCAACATGAGAGTGTAACCTCCTGGGCTTTCTGATCAGATCACGGAAGCTGTTAGACTACAGAAACCTAAAAAAAGAAAAAAAAGAAACCCAGCTGTGTGATGGAAAGCCCCTGACGAGTCATCTCGTAGGACAGTTAAATATTTCCTAACACGGCAGTGACAAGAAGGACAGAAACATTTAATCCTGTATGATTGCACTGTAGGATACAGACACAGTGCACGGTATGAGTGGAGGACATACACTGCAGAAACAATCACAAGGAGGTTTAAGTTCTGACCTTAAGCTTTAATTTAAGGGTGGTTACATCCCTTTTGTTAAGAGTGTAGGCGTGTTGTACATCGTCTATAAGGTCGGGCCATATTCAGAAAAGGTGTCTGCAGGTGTCATTGGCCAAACACACACAAACACCACAAGAATGTCTTTGTTTCTAGACCAGAAAACACCATTGTGCCATAGAAAAATATTGTTTTCTAGATAACATTACCACACCACTAACAGTTTAACGTTTGATATTAAACCAACATATAGCCAACATGTCTCAAACACTAATGCTCTCTGCTGCTCCTAAATGTAATCCAATTCAATAACTCCAATTTTAAACAAACAGTGTATGCTTAAAATATAATGATGTTATGTGTAAATAAAAGCTGCAGCTACATTTCTCCTGATTCTAGCGTTTCTTTTAAAAGTACATCATAAAAACACTACAGGGTAAAAGTGACAGGAAGCATCATCATGGACATTAAAAACATGAAAACTGCAGATGTTATGTACATTCCTGCTAAGTCTGCCCTGCCATGGGAAAGACCAAACAACTGATCCATCACCGTTGAGTCTGCGGGGTGCGGCTGAAAGCTCTGAAGTGGCGTGCTTCGCATCTCCAAACTGTGTGTATATTAAATAGGTGTAATTGTGTGTGTAGTCTAATTGCTTATGGGCCAGAAATACATTTTAGGTTAACATCTGTGATGATACACAGCTGACAGGTGTGTGCGGCTAACCAATTCCCTTTTTGTGCAAGTGTGTGTTGAAGCCTGAGAGCTGATCATCGCCCCCACTGCCTCCTCGAATCAACACGCCAGAAACACACGACCCATGATCTAAAGGTGGAAGGTATACAGCTGTCCGAGCTGCAGCGCAAGCAGTACACGCTGCTGTCTCGCCCAGGAAACAGAAACCCTGTACCGAGCGAGCGCTTTCTTCCTGTTCCCCACGACGGCCGACCACAACGGTTCCTCTACCGCCGTTCAGTTTCACATGTTTACTGGCACGTTGAACACGTGAATAGAAACTAAAGGGTTAGTAGGTTTAGCGTGGTTGCTCTTTCACTTTGGTATATTCATCCAGATGGACCATTACCAACGCGGTGGCAGAACGGCCGCACGCTGTGAATATTTACTTTTTTTCAAATTGTTATTATTGAACAATGAATTATTTTTCATTGTGTTCAAATCTGCAGGTATACTCTCAACCTGTGTTTATGAGTCAGATAATGAATGAAGATTTCGTGCCTATCTGTGCCAGCTAAATTTTGGAAGAATTTAAACTCCATACATTTTTTTGTATTGCCCAAAATTGTGACTCTGGTGATTGACTTTATTTGCAAATATCTTCAGTTTGTATGCTGACGGTGCCGTTCGGCTGACCGTTAATAAAGTGACCACAAGTGACCGACAGGGTTTGGTTTTTCCTTGAAATAACAATAACAGAACAGAAACAGAAAGTTAAATTGGACTTTACACAGACACACACACACACGCACACACACGCACACGCACACACACACACACACACACACACACACACGCACACACACACACAGGGATTATTGCAAGCTGGAATAGTACCTGAAGGTTCTCCCACGCATCATCACTACCTGTTAACTACTAATTCTACTCCACAGGAACTTCCATAATGGCTGTATTTCTCTCAGAGTTGTGCACGCACACACACACACACACACACACACACACACACACACACACACACACACACACACACACACACACACACACACACACACACACACAAACACTGTACAAATAAATAAAAACCATCAAGATTATCTGACAATAAACTAGAGAGAGATCTGTAAACAGGCAGAGAGGAGAGAGAGAGAGAGAATCAGAGGCAGGAAGCGAGAGGGAAAGAGAGTTGAGATTTTGTCGCCCCCCCGACACAGGGTCGAGAACACATTTCCCGTAAATTAACCTTGCTGAGGAATTACCGTGGTAACAACTGACAGCTGACGTGATTGGAGTCGTGGCGTCTAATCTCCACTGGAAAATAAAATGAATGCTCCCTGTCTGTCTGGTGAAAGCCCACCAGACAGACGTGATCAGTTTATGATGCCTGCCTCAGGCTTTGTTTAGATATTCCAGTTTTGAATATAAAATGACCAAAAACTTAGAGAAACTGATATTTTTTGCTGCATATTCAAGCCAAACCATTGTGACGTTGGCGCTTTGCACTTTACTCAGTTATCTGGACACTGCGTTAGCCGGAGAGTTAAATAGCATCTTTAAGGGTATATATTTTGATCGTCACACAGATGTCTCCGGTAACCTGCCGCTCACATGTCAAATATTTATTCTCATCTTAAAGAAGACATGTCATGCTCATTTTCAGGCTCATCCTTACACTTTGGGTTCCCACTAGATGTTTCGATGGTAAAAAAAACATTATTTTTCTCATACATGTGATACACTGTAACACGCCTGTCTCTTGAAGCCCTCCTGATCTATAGTGAGGACAACTTGACACAAACTGCTCAGCTGCATCTCAAATGTACCTTCAGGTTCTCAGCTTTCAGAGGATGAATACCTCAAGATCCCCTGTCCTGGTCTGCCAGGGTCTCTCTCTTAGAGCTAACGAGTCCCTTTGGATTAAACTGGGCAAAATGATGATGTGACCAACTGCACAGCCTACTTGTGTGTGTAATGATTCATTTTGATACATCGCATTTGGTCTCCTGGAATCAGGCCTCATTCAATATGAAGTTCTAAAAGTACACAGGTTCAATTCCCTCCTGCCTTCCCCTTTTTGTGTTTGTGCTTTTCCACTCTGCTTGCAGCTGTATCAATGGCGCCTGTAACACCAAACGGTTTCCTCCATTCGCCCGATGAGTCGTTTTTGGAACAAAAGAAATATCAACTTTTCTCGACCATAACTTTATTTTAGTTTCTATACAGTGTGTGTATTTGTCTGCACACTGCTGGAGAAGTGTATCCAATACAGTGTGTGTGCCTCCTGCTGCGGTGCAGGCACTGCTCTCCAGCCTGCTGGAAATGAACATTGCTCAGTTCTGCTTTGACCAAAGTTTTACGTCCGGTGAAAGATGTCTGCGTGCCATAATTTCAGATGCGTGCATGTTTACTTCTGACCACCTGATTTGGTAAAAGGCTTGTCTGGTTCTCAATACTGTAGACTTGAAACCGCAGCCGTCAAATGAACAATTTAGGTCAACCGTAGCAGCACACACAGGATCATCCGAAAAGAATAAAAGATAGCTTCACCAAGGGGAATATCAAACTATATTCACAGGTTTCCCACACCAATCAACAGGTTAAGACAGGATATCCCTCAGCTGCCTCATTTGAAAGGGGGAAGAAACTTTACTGAATCAAACCATTACTAATACAGATGGCATAAAACTCCAGCAGAGTGGTTTTGCAAACCCCACCATGTACCTAACATGACAACAAAGAACCACTAGAGGCCAGATATGTGAAACCGGAAGCTATTATACCAGAAACTGGCAGTTAAGGACAACCTCCAGTTTCATCCATACATAAAGTGACAGCCGGTTACTACAAAAGATGAAGTGAAGATTGAACTTACATAACCTTCCTCTGTTCTGGAATACACATCCTGACGCTTGGCTTGTAGCTCCGAGCAAATGACTTCTTCTTCCTCACGGATGGAGCGGCGAACATGTCGGCAGACATGACGGCAGCAGCACAGCGCAGTTTACCAGCATACTGTTTAAGTGGACAGAGGCACGGTCGAACAGAGGGCCGAGTGGATAGAGATGCCGAGTGAAGAGCAGACGGTTTAGACTGGCAAGATGCGGAAGGACGAGCAAGAATAAAGATGAATGTAGGAAAAGATTGAAGTAAATATGAACAGATTGAGTGGAAAGAGAACGATGAATTGAAGTAGTAGACGGACGGGAAGTTTGAACAATGAGTCGTGTTGGTCTGATGTCTGAAGGAAGCCTGTTGGAGGTCTGAACTCCTGATACTCTGCCAGTGGTTTCCTGAAGGGGCATCCTCCTGAAGCCCTGACTTCTCATTGGTCAACAGACTACAGCATGTTCCTTCCTGTTTCCTCAGAGCTCGTAAGTGATTGGCTGCCGGATGCAACCCACTCCACCACACACACACACACACACACACACCTTGCACGTTTCGCACGTCTCGGACACAGAGGACCTGAGAAAGAAGCTGGGGGACTTTCCATCCCGCAAGACTGGAACAATACAGAGGTCCTGCACACGCACCGCCCCCCCCCCCCACCCACACACACACACATCTTGTATTGACCTGAAACGTAACTATGTTAGGCTGCAGGAGAAATGAAATGAAGTGAGTAAAATGAGTACTGCAACTCTCAGTTTCTTTATTTTTTTACCAGTAGAAGCTGTCCAGAGCGGATACTAAAGGGGTTAGTAGAGCATCGTAGTTTGAAGCTGCCATTGACCAAATGTCAGTATTTGACAAGTTAGGTGTGAGAATGTGTTGGGAAAGTCACCAAGTCAGCCATAAACAATTAACATGGCTATTGTCAGTGCTCACAGCTGTTGAATTGGCAGCTTGTGCTTGGGGCAGAGAGCACATGTCCAATAATTTCCTCCAAGCCAAATGAAATGATGTTGCCTATATACATATTGTCTTATTGTCTTTCTGTCTTATGTTGAGCACTTTGGCTCGCCTTATATGCATCCAACAATCGTGTGTACACCCTCAACATTTTAAAAGCATATAAAAACTTAGAAATGTCCAAAACATCTTAAAAAATCTGGGACTGCAGTCAAGAGGCTGGCAGATCAGTGGTCTTAAACTAAATACCTACTACAGCGAGTCCAGTTTGTTTGATATATGTATTGTGCTTTCTGTGTGTGTGTGTGTGTGTGTGGGTGGGTGAGATGGAATTTTATATTTTTCTCTTCAAACCATGATAGCAACTCATTTCTTTTTAGCGCTTGCACAATGTGAGGCTTCCTCTGTTAAATGACAAAGAACAACGCAGCAGCGCAAAGCTCTAACCACCGTGCCAGCTAAAACTGTGAGGTGTTACACTAAAGTTACAAGTTTAAACCACATAAAGAGCAGGCTCTTCTGCTGCTGCTGAGCTGTATCACCAGGTTAGATGTTAATAGTCATTAGAGGCTCTGTTTTGAAGCAAGAGAATAATGCTGAAGGTAGAACATTTATTCATACAGATGGAGTTGTATTCATGTGATCTATTGCTATACTCTCATTAAGCCTTGTTATTGATGGTGAAATTGACTGAGGTGTCTTAGAAGCCTAATTGAATAGGCTAGCATGAGTCGACCAAACAAGTGTTAAGTTTAACAATTTGCAGATGTTTGAAAGATAAATTAACTCATCAGTCAAAAAAAAGAGAAAAGTTATGCTTATTTCCTTCAACCAGACTTGACGTATAGACCACATATAGATTATTGCAAGCGTGAAGCCAAACAAGTCCTCTCCCTTCTCCACCACAAATGACAGATAGTGTGAATCAGGTGGGAGAATATGCTTGTGTCTCTGATCTTTGAAGAAAAAGAAGAAAGTCGGTGTTGTGTCACTTCACGTGTAACCTTTCTTTATTCGGGTCCCTCGGCTGTGTGTGGTTGCATTCTGTATCTAGAGCATGTGGTCGTGAGCGGTAACACCTGGTAAAGATCATCAGCTACGACACAGACACTTTCACAGCTTGTGTTGCACGTTGCTGACAATCAACCTGATGAAATACACTGTGGTACATTTGTGTACGGTGGTCGATCGAGAGGCAGTTTGAAGAGGCTGCTGCCCAGTATTTCTGCATCTTGTCTTAATCGTCCCAGTCAGAATTTGTTAAGTTTGGTGCTGGAGCTAGAGGGGGTTGATCTATCTGCCATCAATTAAACAATTCCTTATTTAGAAAATAATTGCTGCGTTTTAGCTTCTTTTTTTATACAAGTGAAGTGGTGATCATTCAGATCAAAAGCAGAAACAAAGCCTCAACCATCAATGTTTTACTTTAAAACCTCACATAGTTTTTTTGCAGGATATCGATGAAGCAAAAGCCCCTCCGGCTTTATTTATCTCAGAATTTAACTGATGAGTGTGTAACTGCAATGACTAACAAGTTTGCTGGTTACTCACAGGAAATGCTACACATCACCTATGATTTATCACTATCAAACAAATACAAATAAACATGATCAGTCATGATTCAGATCAGTCTTTTCAGTGTGAGCTTACAAGGAAGATCTACAGTAACACACACATGGAGTGTACAGTGTGACATATGACACACCATATTAGTAAGGTCTACTGGTTCCTGTTACAGCGAGTCCTCTGCCCCGTCTAAAACCACAAGGCCTATGTATGTCAGCAAGGAAGCTCGCAGTGCGGTCACTGGTGTGCTCCTGCTAGTGTTCCTTCTTCGGTCTATCGCTGATCATTGAGAATCCCAAACTTCTAACAACAGTCCACGAAAAGCCAATAGACTTGTTAGCATTTTGTCAAATCTGTTCAGCATCTTCTTTTTTGAACAGATATGTGAAAATACAGTAAGTAATCATCATCATATAAACCTCAGAGTCACAAAACGTTAGAGGTGACCTTGCTGACTGAACTGAACTCAGTTTCTCTTTTGTTTTCTTCCTTTTAATCCCGCTTGTCTGTTCCACCTCACTTATTAGTGTCCCTCTTTACTTCCTCCTCTCTTTCCCTACCTGTGCTTGTAGCACACACATTATTATTTATTGCCTTTTGAGATGGCCATCACATTGGGCCACAATAGAGGCATACGTTGTTATAGTGACGAGGCCATGGCTTTGCTGTCCTTAGACCGAGAAGCCCGTGATTCAGCTGGAGGATGTGCGAAGAACCCCGCCTCAATGAAACAACACAGCATCATTCTTCTTGGCCTCTCCACGTTTACATTTAGGGAAAGATTGTAAGGGGTTTCAGATGCATGTTGGCAGATGACTACACAGGGTAAAAAATGAAATAGCAGTTATATGTACAGATGCTTTATTCATTATTAGGCTGCAATGTTACCTACTCAAGCCTTAACTTCACGATTTTGGAGGGAATCATTATCTTTAAAAATGGTGACACTACTGTTCACACTGACCAGACTAAAACAACATTAATTGACCAGGAGTTGAGTTGAAC